>NC_051218.1:8055000-8182500 GCF_015220715.1 Pygocentrus nattereri
GTGTCAGACTACTGAGCAGTATAGTGACACAATGTCTAAAGGCGTGGACAGTGAGTGGACACAATGTTTAAAAACTCCAGCAGCACTTCTGTGTCTGATTCACTTTCACCACCACAAAACACACTAACACACCACCATCACATCAGTGTTACTGCAGTGCGGAGAATGACCCACCACCCAAATAGTACCTGCTATTGGGGGCGATCCTGACACCACCCAAATAGTACCTGCTATCCATGGGGGGATTCTGACAATTGACCCTATGTGCTTTGCTGTGTCCAGCTTCAGTGTCCAGCTCAGCAGGATGTGGAAAAGGCCATAGCTCTGTTCCAAAGCACTGGCAGGATCTCTGTGACTGTGATGGAGGCCAGGTATGATACTGAAGCTGTTCTAGAACCTGTAGAGAGTCGTTCTCGTTGGATTTGCTCATTTCAGTTGGATTAGTTCAGGGGAGCCTGTGTGTGTCCTGGAACCCACCATCTCTGCTTCATGGGGACGTTATTGAAATGTGGCCCAGTAACATGAGTCTTAAAATTAATCTGACTGATCACACTAGAGATATTACACATTACACATTACACATCATCAGCCCAGCCCTTCCAACAGCCCAACCCCTCCCAATAGCCCAGTCCCTCCTACAGCCCAACCCCTCTCAATAGCCAGCCCCTTCGACAGCCCAGCTACTCCCAATAGGCCAGCCCCTCCTATAGCCCAACCCTTCCCAATAGGCCAGCCCCTCTTACAGGCCAAACCCTTCAAAAGCCCAGCCCCTCCCAAAAGCCTGGCCCCCCCGACAACCAAGCTACTCCCAATAGGCCAGCCCCTCTTACAACTCAGACAGCCCAGCCCAACTCAACCAACCCCTCTGACAGCCTGGCTACTCCCAATAGCCCAGCCCCTCCGACAGCCCAGCTACTCCCAGTAGGCCAGCCCCTTTATAACCCAGTCCCTCCTACAGCCCAGCTACTCCCAATAGACCAGACCCTTTTACAACACAGCCCCTCCTACAGCCTAACCCCTCCTAATAGACCAACCCCTCTCAGTAGCTCAACCCCTCCTCTGAGTTTCTCTCTCTATGATCTCTGTATGTGTTCAGTATTTTCAGGAGGCCGTATTTTCTGTCCCGGTTCCTCCCTGTTCTGCTGACCCCACGTGTGGTGAGTACACACACACTGGCCAAACATAACCTTCATTGGTGAGCTTTGCTGTCAGTGTGTGATTTGGTCAGTCTTAACAGGCTTTGATTTTCTTTCAGCTCCCAGAGAAGCCGGACACCAGGATGGCGTTCATCGAGGCCCTGAGGAAGTAGGTTACAATATCAGCACAAACGCACTGAAATCTTCCAATCTAACAAAATAAATATAAAAAATACTATATATATTCATAAAAAACTTGACCTGTAAGCAGTATGAATGACGTGCAGTGGCTCTTAAGTACAGTTACAGTCAAGGACTGAAGTACGTATGAACAGTATGTACGGCAACAAAGAATGGAGGCTGGAATAAAGGTACAGACTGCCTCACTGGCCCTCACAGCTGAGAACAGTTTTAGCTGCTGAGGCTTCTGTGTCATTTCTGTTCTGTCTGCTTTTTCCACTGAAACTATAATAATTTATACTAAATGGCTGCTTTTAGTGGAAATGAATTAAAGGCAGGACTTCTGTGCTGAACTGTACAGGAAGTTGGAGCGATAGACTCTTCACCAACATCATCGAAATGCTAATAAAGGAAGTTTATTTTGGAAGAGCACTGTTCCACCCCTCTGTAAAAGGGGGTATGTGTGTATATAGTGTAATAGGGTATATGTGTGTGTGTGTGTGTGTGTGTGTGTGTGCATGCAGAGCGGAGAAGATTCCAGCAGCTCTGTACTCGTCCTACACTGAGTCGTGTCTGAGAGAGCGGCAGGTGCACAGAGCAGGTAAAGCCCTGCAGCAGGCCCACCCAGAACAGTGTGGCTCCACAGGAGAACATCAGCTTTTTAGGGAGCCAAAGTCCATGTTTTCTTTTTAAACAGGTTCATTTTGCTCTTGTGGTCACAAAACAAATGTACAGAGTAACTTTCCCATGTACACAGTGTTTTGGTGAAAGTCTCCTCTTACAGCGTTAGCTGGGTGGTCCTAATCAGGGGTCACAGCTGTTCCGCTACATCTCCCTGTGTTTGAGTCAGAGAGAACATTGCACTCCCAGGCACAGCTGAGCTGTAAAGAACCTCAGTTCGTCTGTCGGTTCATTCAGCTCCAGCGTTCCCTGCATGCAGATCCATCAGTAAAGTCCGTATCACTGCCATGGGAACAAAATGTGGTGTCTCCAAAATGTAACTGTGCAGGAGACGGAAAAAACAGTTTTAATGTGAATGAATGGAATCTCACCTTTTCTAGGTGGTTTTGTTCCATTTCTTTTGGTCAGTTTATCATGAAATTTATGCACAGTGTAAAAGACAACAAAGGTTTTGTACTGACAGCAGTGATAAGAACCTTCTTTAAGGTTCTCCCTGTAAGCTCTGGCTGATGGTTTTGTAGTGTGGATACAGCGGGCCACACCCAGAGATCTCGGGTCTGATTAGCATTTTTAGCCATGTTTTATTATATTTCTGTTTTAGGTTGGATGTTTAATGTAACACTCAGTTTTCATATCACATTATTAATATTTCACACTGTATTTCCTGGGACTGTGTGTGTGTGTGTTAGGTGTGCACAGCTCCCAAGAGCAGGAGGGGAACCCCCAGATACTCCTAAAGGCTCAGCTCCAGGAGCTGAGGAGACTGCTGTCTGCAGGGGCTGCTGAAGGAGGTGAAAAACACAGGAAACCGCTGTAGGCTGAATGGGTGGGACTAAACCGCTGTAGCTGAATGGGTGGGGCTAAACTGCTATAGGCTGAATGGTGGAGCTAAACTACTGTAGGCTGAATGGGTGGAGCTAAACTGCTGTAATCTGAATGGGTGGGGCTAAACTGCTGTAGGCTGAATGGGTGGAGCTAAACCGCTGTAGGCTGAATGGTGGAGCTAAACTGCTGTAGCTGAATGGGTGGGGCTAAACTGCTGTAGGCTGAATGGGTGGGGCTAAACTGCTGTAGGCTGAATGGGTGGGGCTAAACTGCTGTAGGCTGAATGGTGGAGCTAAACTGCTGTAGGCTGAATGGGTGGGGCTAAACTGCTGTAGGCTGAATGGGTAGGGCTAAACTGCTGTAGGCTGAATGGTGGAGCTAAACTGCTGTAGGCTGAATGGGTGGGGCTAAACTGCTGTAGGCTGAATGGTGGAGCTAAACTGCTTGCTGTAGGCTGAATGGGTGGAGTTAAACTGCTATAGGCTGAATGGGTGGAGTTAAACTGCTATAGGCTTAGTATTATCAGAGCACTGCAGCGGGATGATTGACCGGTCACGGATACAATGTGCTGAGTGACTCTGTCTCTGTGTTGTTCTCTCAGATGTTCGAGCTCAGCTGGCCAACATTTCACACTCACTCTACAGTGTTTGTGCTGACAGCCCAGATGAACCTGTTACAGTTATCACGCTGACCCTGGACCAGCCCCCTCCGCCACACACAACTGCTGTGAGGACATGTGTGCACACACACACACACACACGCACACATACATACACCTGCTGTGAAGACACACACTCTCTTACACACACACACTGACATATACACACACATACACTCACAGAGTCATTTCCAAAATTTTTTAATACTGCTAGTTAAAATACATTTTGTTGTGAAAACAAAAATTAAACATTTTTTTCCTGTTTGTTTACTGACCTATTGTAAAATATAAACACGTGCCATTACTTTTACACAGGACTGAAACACACGTCTGTGTGTGAAGCAGAACTGCGGCTGCCGACCGCCTCTATAATCTAATCCGTCCATCCTGAGCTGTGAATGAAAAAGAGACATTAGAATATAAACGGCATATTTCATGTTTAACGTGCAGTCAGTGTGGTTTAGCTGTGCAGTTCAGCCTCTGTTTATTATTCTGTTTGAAAAGCAGAAATAAATAACCTTCTGCTTTTAACTTGAACTACAGTTACGTTGTGTTCTGCCCCTTTAACGGGAACACCCCAGGGGGCGCTGTCCTCTCCACACGGAGGACAGCAGGGACTTTATTTACTCTGAGTAACTGTTACAGTTGTTTTTTTCCCTTTAATCCATTCCAGGTGGTGAATGTGATCCTGCAGAGTTTCTGTCAGTGTGTGTTGGAGGCGTGTAGAGTCAGTCCTCCACACAGGTAACCCCCGCCCCCACCCTCACGCCCCACCCCACTTACCCCGCTGATTAGCATGCCACTAATCAGTTTAACCTGTTTACCGGCTTCTTTTTCGAATTTTCTGTTCCACCTTAAATTGCGGCTGAACATGGAACTGCTGTGCCGTTTAAGGTGGAACAGAAATGAAGCCCTGACTGCAGGATCGTTCTTCAGAGCCGTGTGTTCTTCAGTATCTATAACACACTCGTATTCACAGACAGGGTCAGTGGGCCGGGCAGTTTGTGAAGATGCTGCTTGGACACACGAAGATCTACACAGCACTGCTGCACCGAGTCTCACTGCTACTGCAGATACAGGTACAACCATCTGCACAGTTCTTTAATATTTAAGGGATTAGGATTAAAATATTCTTTTGCATATATACACACACACACACACACACACACACTCACCGGCCACTTTATTTGGTACACCTTGCTAGTAAAAGGTTGGACCCCCTTTTGCCTTCAGAACTGCCTTAATTCTTCAGGCAGACTTTCAACAAGGTGTTGGAAACGTTCCTCAGAGATTTTGGTGGTTATTTGAGTTACTGTTTCCTTTCTATCATCTGGAACCAGTCTGTCCATTGTCCTCTGACCTCTCACATCAACAAGGCATTTTTGTCCACACAACTGCCACTCACTGGATATTTCCTCTTTTTCGGACCGTTCTCTGTAAACCCTAGAGATGGTTGTGCGTGAAAATCCCAGTAGATCAGCAGTTTCTGAAACACTCAGACCAGCCTGTCTGAATGTGGCATGGTTGTTGGTGCCAAAGACCCTTAAATCACCTTTCTTCCCCCGTTGTGATGCTCGGTCTGCACTTCAGCAAGCTGTCTTGACCACCTCTACATGCCTAAATGCATTGAGTTGCGGCCGTGTGATTGGCTGATTATGTTTGATTATGGCTGATTATATTGTATATGTTTTTATATATATATATATATATATATATATATATATATATATATATATATATATATATATATATATATATATAATATTGTGTGTGTGTATGTATGTATATGTATGTATGTATATAAGATATTTGCATATATATGATACATATGGGACATTATCATATATTAAAGCAATAAGCCACTGGAGGCCATGTGTTACAGTGATTTTATCACGGGAAGGGAGGTTCTTAGGCACGACATGAAGCAGAGTAAATCCCCTCCCCGTGATAAAGTCACTTCAACGCACGCCCTTGAGTGGCTTATTGCTTTTATAAAACAGTGGACAATATATAATCAAATACACAATTTTTCAGAAAACACTTTTTTATTAATAATAGTAATGAGTAATAATGAATAATTATTCCATCAAGAAATGTAGTTCCTTTAGTGTATGGAATCGTTGCTGAGCAGCCATGGACAGCTGAATGAGGAGAAGACCGTTCAGTGGCCCATCCCTGTTCACTGCGGTCATTTCATGATTTTTTTATCTTTTTGTTATAAAAGAATGAATATATGATATCACGGCACAGTTTAATGCAAAAACCTTTTATTCACCATTTATAAGAACTTTTTGGTACCAAATCACCACCACGAGTCGTATTCAGCACCAATCCAGCGGCCCCTCTTCTCACACTGGGGCTGAGTCTCAAATGACTCCCTGCTCCCTACATAGTGCCCGGCATAGGAGTTTAAATCCTGCAGCTCAACAGAGCAAAACACAGTTAAGAAACAGTCATTTGGGATTCAGACACATCCAGACTCCATAAACGATGCACTGTTTGGCTGTAGAGGCTAGAACTTCTAAACTTTCATAGCTAGAACACTAGGGAGTACGGAGCCGTCTGGGATTCAGGGTTTGACGCGACTTCTGACTGAAACACGGACGTTTGAAGCGTGTACACTTTTAGATTTTTATACTGCAGTTTTACAGTAAATCATACTAAGTGCTTTAATTCAAGCCTGTGATATTAATGATGGAGCTGTTTAGCATGTTTACTATCTTTCGACCTGTTGGCTCGCTGACCCGCCCAGTTCTAGATAAGAAAGTAAGCTGTCAGCCCCTCAGTTTAAACAGAACCGGGTTCATACTTCATCAGTGCTTCACTCGGGGGTTCCGTGTGAGCAGCACTAGAGTCAAAGATTATTCATTAACAGTACAAGAGTTCATAACATGGTGCAGAGATACGGAGATAAGTTGTGAGGCGGTCAGTGGGAGTATATCACGTATTTCACAATGGCTTTAAACGCAGCTCAGCCAAATAGGTTTTAGGACTGTTTTATAAAAACATATAATAATAATAGTAATAATAATAATAATAATATGTAGATACTTCTATATATAATGGCATGTGTGTGTGTGTGTGTGTGTGTGTGTGTGTGTGTGTGTGTATATATATTATAATGGTGGATGTGTAGGGTCCATCTCTGGCTGCTCCTCATGTTCTGGGTCTGGCCGTGTTCCTGGTGGAGCTGCATGTATGTAGAAGTTCGTGTTCTCCAGTTAAACTCTCCTCTCCTCGCTGCATCTGTGTGTCTCCTGCTGAGGCTCTGAGTTCTGTCCTGCCCTCATCCACCAAAACCCACATGGACTTCTCGCTTAGGTACCTCGGAGTCTGGTCTCCATCAGGGGTCAGACTTCTTTACAGTGGTGGTGATGGGAACCAGGCGTCGCCATGACTACAACACAGATATAGACATTTTATTTACTATCCAGAACCACCAGAGAACCTACATGAGTCTTCAGAGTTTATATGGAATGTTGATGGAAAATAGTGGAAAATCTGGAATAATAAGTTTTCTTTGGGGACCATTTTGCCGCACAGCCTTCTGCATGTATCCTTTTCTAAACTATCATAAAACAGCGTCTCAGTCATCAGGCAGTGAATTCAGAACCATTTCATGTAGGAACTTTCTGTGAAGGAGCTTTTAGAGGGGGACGTCTGGTTCCTATCACCACCACTGTGAGCAGTTCTGACTCTGACTAGAACACAGCGTTTCATAGCAAACCCCTTTGATTACCTTTATATAGCTATTATAAAGTGTGTGTGTGTGTGTGTGTGTGTGTGTGTGTGTGTGTGTGTGTGTGTGTGTGTGTGTGTGTGTGTGTGGAGGTTGTGTGTGTGTGCTGTGTGTTATGCTCTGTGTAGGTCCAGCTCTCACACTGAAAGTCTCTCACACTTCATCCCCGGACACCTCTATAAACAGGTAGGATTCTAACACACCTGTTCACTCTGCTCAGAGACTCCAGTGTCGAAAGGTATGAACACATACGTTAGAAGAACACAGGTTTGATTCCTAAGTCCTCGCTTTTCTCCAGCCAAGCAAGGAGTTCTGTCAGCAGCACCTACATTAACTTGGCGAAAGATTCATTAGATAAAGCAGGCACTGAATGTTATCTGTAAATGCTGGACTTCCTTCAGAAGAGATTTGGAAATGAAGATTACTTAGATTGTCTGGGATGCTTAGATATAAGATAATCCACTTGTATAATGAAGGAGAAAGCCAAAGTGAAAAAACAAAAAACAGTTTGACACTCCAGAGAAAATGTGGCTCCTAACAACCACCTGGAAGAGTTTTGGTCAACCCCGAAACTGCCCCCATCAGATAAACAGCACTGATCTTTTTGAGAGAGGAGAAAATCAAGCTGGGTCAGATCTGAAAACATCCACAGGTGTTTCTGTCGATTCTTCCACTGTGAGAAGACCACTCAGCGCTGTGGGTCTGAAAGGATGTTTAGCTCATCAAGAAGAACCTCACTGAGAAAAGGAGACGGACGCATCAAAACACATCAAACGAGGAAGCTGAATGATGGACTGACCATCATTCAGCTCAGAGTCCAGACCTCAGCACCACTGAATGGGTTTGATTACTTCAGAAAATCATCAACCAGCTTCTAAGACTGAGCTTTGGAGGTGTGTCTGCAGATTCTTTGAGGAGCTGAAAGTGAGGCTTCTAAGAAGAATGGAAGCTGGAATGAAGGTAGAGAGGGACTCACTGACTGACCATAGCTGAAAGGAGATTCAGCTGCTGAGGCTGTTTATGTGTTTGTTTTCTGCTTTTTTCTGAATAAACTGAATAACATGCACTTAACGATGTCAAGAATATTAACACTGATAACTGTCTGTGCTGCCAGCTGATGTTCCTGGTGCCCAGGCTGCTGCCGGAGACTCGGGAGTGTGTGTTGGCAGTGGAGAGAAGTGTGTGCGGTGGTCAAGACGAAGCGGCGAGTGTGTCGGGATGGGCGAGTGTTACTGACCCCACTGTGAGTGTGAGGAGCTCAGCCAGAGCACTGTGGACACACAGCACCGTCAGGAACCTGCAGGAACATCCAGAATACCAGGCAAGACCACCCCACCAATCAGCATGGTGCTAACTGTGTGCCTAAATCATCACACACTTCCTGTTCCACCTTAAACGGTGCAGCAGTTACATTCTGGTGACTAAAATGTCTAAAGGAATGCCTTAATACTCATTTGAGTGGCTTTGGATGCTCTGCTCTCACATAGAACCATTTTCTTCACTGAAGAACCCTTGAAGGGGCATGTTAATAGCGCTCCCACAACCTGCTGCACTGCACACGCAAATCAGCACTCACTGTTAGGAGTCATAGTAAATTAGGGACTCTGTGCTCTCAGTCTAAATACAGGTTGATTGATTGATTGATTTAAACTGTCTTTGTCCAGTTGTCCTTCTCAGAATGGCTGCTGGCTGAGCTCAGAGTGCAGCGCAGTGTGGACGCTCTCACTGATACAGAGAGGTACTCACACACACTCACAGACTCACACACAGACTTACACACACACACACACAGTTTTTAAACACCATGTCAAACTCACTGTCCACTCTATTACACTCCTACCTTGTTGGTCCACCTTGTAGATGTAAAGTCAGAGATGACAGCTCATCTGCTGCTGCACAGTTTGTGTTGGTCATCCTCTAGTCCTTCATCAGTGGTCACCGGATGCTGTTGGCTAGATATTTTTGGTTGGTGGACGATTCTCAGTCCAGCAGTGACACTGAGGTGTTTAAAAACTCCAGCAGCGCTGCTGTGTCTGATCCACTCAGCCCAGCGCAACACACACTAACACACCACCACCACATCAGTGTTACTGCAGTGCTGAGAATGACCCACCACCAAAATAGTACCTGCTCTGTGAGGGTCCATGGGGGTCCTTAAACTCTGTTGGTGCTGTGTGTGTTAGACAGGTGTACGAGCACTGGGTGTGTCAGCAGTGGTTCCTGCCGCAGTCTGTGAGCTCTGGAGGCTGTGGAGGAAACACTGAGACCGCGTGTTCTTACATCATCAACTCTCTGCTGGACATGAGGTCAGACTCTCTCACACATTAGGATCCAGTTTAGAAAAATAAAATACAGAATTAAAGGCACAGAAAATGCCAGGCGGGTGGGAGGAGAGTGTAACACAGGGTCACACGTGACACGGACATCGACTGTAGTTAATCAGGTTCCAGCAGAAGGTGATTTTGGACATCTTGTTTTGTTGTTGTTTGCTGTTTATTGTTCTTGTGTGTCTGCAGTTTGCAGCCAGTGCAGGATCCCTCTGCCCCGCCCCACACAGACAGCTGCTCTACAGACATTCTCTCCAGACTGCAGGTACATCGTAGAGTTTATACCCTCATTAAAACAAAAGTATGATGATAAAAAAATACAGTTTCATTAATCAGAGACCTGCCCTTTAACCCTCTGGGGTTGACAGACACACCCACTTGTCAGATTCTGTCTCTGTATCTGTGTCTGTATCTTTGTGATGATCCAGCTCAGAAATCCAGTTTAAACCCTTCCTGAATCTGTAGAGCCACCCTTTCCACTCCAGTTATGAGCCTATGAAGAGGGGCTGAGATACACGTCATCTGACTCTCACCGTGTGGAGCTGGTAGATTTGTGTGGCTGTCTACATTCTGTGTGAAACTGACCAGACGGACACTCAGGAAATCACTAAAGACTGACCGTCTCGCAGGAAACCCTTCATTCATTATTCAGTCCACATTGGAGACTCGTGTGACACGGCGTCAGAGAGTTTACAGCTGGTGAAGCTGCTGCAGCGGGTTTGGAAAGTAGTGATGAAGATAAGCGTTTTGATGTGAAACATTGAGAAAATGTCCTCTGTCTCCAGAGGATTAATCTGAATCTAGATGACTGGAGCTGTGAGACTAATGTAACGGAAGCCATATCCACACCAATTAGCATTGCGGCGAAATCAACACGTTTTGTGTGTGTGTGTGTGTGTGTATGTATGTATGTATGTATATATATATATATATATATATATATATATATATATATATATATATATATAAATTTGTGTTTGTCTGAGATGTGTTTGGTGCTTCTACACTCACACTTACGTTCATCATCATCATCATCGCTCTGATGCAGGAGCTGCTGTGGGAGCTGCAGTTTTCTCGAGATCAGAGCAGGACAGAGAGAGAGGGGGGACATTTCCTCTGGGACCTCATAGACCAGCGCTGCTCCGCCACCTCTGGTCCTGAGCACATGGGCAGTGAGCTGGAGCTCCAGAGAATACTGCACACCTGCAACAGGTACATGCACACAGCTGTGAACAGGTACACATACACACCTGCGAACAGGTACACATACACACCTGTGGACGCTGTACTTTGTGTATAGACTGCATTGTGATAAATGATAGATATGGTAAACATGATGTCATTATGATGATTATTATGATTGTGTATCGTGTGTGTGTCAGGGTGCTGTTGGCGCTGCCAGCTGCCGTGCTGGTGAGAGTGAGCCGTGTTGGAGGGAGGCGTGTGCTGGACTGCCGCTCTCTGATAGAGCACATTAACAACCATCAGGTCATTACTGTTAATATCACCTTTCACAGCTGCACTTTGAGCCAGGAACTTTACTGTGATTAGACAGAAAGGGTGAGCACACACCGCAGATGAGGTCCTGCTAGAGTAGACAGAGGAACGTCCCGATCACGGCCGACAGAGCCGAACGTTTCGGTGATGATTTCATCGCTGCTGTCAGAACAAAACCTCATATCTCAGTTTCTGTCGGTTGTCAGTTTTTTGATAATTTGAAAATACCTGTCGCTCTTTACATTGTGTCTAAATCTGAATGGACCAAAAGAAACGGCACAGGATGACTTGTAAAACATTCTGGTTCCATTGACTTAGATTAACAGTAAAGTATATTTTCTCCGTCTCCTGTAAAGTTTCCATTTTGGAGAAGCGAGGTTTTGTTCCAACAGCAGCGAAATACACTTGAGTTTCTTGATTAAGTTTTGTGAGAGAAAATTTCACAGGCAGGGCTGAGCAATGAGGCAATATATCATTATCGTGATAAATGATGTCATAATACAGTATATTATGCTTGTCTGATCATATGGTGTTTATCGTCAGTGCTTATAGAAGCTGACCAGCTGCATGTTTCATTATAAAGAGAGTAAAATGAATCAGTTTAACTGGATTTAGTGACACATACTGAATATAAATCACTGTGTTTAGAGGTTCAGTGCTGCTGTATGAAGCTCCGCCCCTTCACAGTCAGAGCAGCAGCGCTATTGGCCAAAGACGCAGATTTGAGTGTCCACATTCATGCCAAAAGTTTGGGACACAAAATCGTTCATCTCAGAGAATTGAATTAAAAGCAGTTTCATTTCTCTCAAAGTAAAAATGACAGGGAAATGCTATTGAGACTGGAGCTTAAAGCACCTAGAACACACTCATTACAGTTATTAAACACACAGAACGCCAGTGGCCTTATTTTGTTGTTGTTGTTATTTATTATTTATGTTGTTATTTGTTAGAGGAGGGTTTGCTGTCCGGCTGGTGTTCTGTCCTGCTCCCTCACCACTCACTTCCTCAAAGTAAGACCATCCTGATTCATTCAGCCTAATGAGAAACTGTAGAACAGACTCTGTTTATATCACAATACCTACATTTAGAGTCGGTTATTCATTCAGCCTAATGAGAAACTGTAGAACAGACTCGGTTTATATCACAATACCTACATTTAGAGTCGGTTATTCATTCAGCCTAATGAGAAACTGTAGAACAGACTCGGTTTATATCACAATACCTACATTTAGAGTCGGTTATTCATTCAGTCTAATGAGAAACTGTAGAACAGACTCAGTTTATATCACAATACCTACATTTAGAGTCGGTTATTCATTCAGTCTAATGAGAAACTGTAGAACAGACTTGGTTTATATCACAATACCTACATTTAGAGTCAGTTATTCATTCAGCCTAATGAGAAACTGTAGAACAGACTCAGTTTATATCACAATACCTACATTTAGAGTCGGTTATTCATTCAGTCTAATGAGAAACTGTAGAACAGACTCGGTTTATATCACAATACCTACATTTAGAGTCGGTTATTCATTCAGCCTAATGAGAAACTGTGTGTTGTAGGCGGTGCTGAGTGCGAGTGCTGGCTGTGAATGTCCTGCTGAAGCTGTGAATGCGTCTCTGTCTCAGATCCATCTGCAGTGTCCTCTCCTGCTGTTTTCTGCTGGGGTAACCGACACACACCTTACTGTCCACTTCATTCAAACTGCAGTAGATCACTGATCACTTCCTGTAGACAGTAATTACTACTGATCACTGAACTCTCTAAAACCCAGACACATCTCAACCAGCTGAAAACCCAGCGGCCGACAGTTGTATTGAAACCTTGTGTGTGTGTGTGTGTGTGTGTGTGTGTGTGTGTGTGTGGGTACGCAGCGGTGGTGGGGGTTTGTCCGTCCTGTGCTGTGCTCTCTGTGGGGGCGGCTGGTGGGGGGAGTGGAACCTGCGCTGATACAGATACTGAATGACTGCCATCAGTGGGCCAGCAGGTAACACACACTCACACTCGGCCTCATCATCATTATTATTATTATTATTATTATTATTATTATTATTATTATTATTATTAACAACGGTTTTACCAAACATGACATTTTATGTCCATGTCGTGCAGCCCTGGAGCTCCTCATAGAACATAAACACGTGTGTGTCATAGGTCAGTGGGGGGTCTCTGTGCAGACTCCTCGGCTCCTGCTGAGCTCCTTGCTGTTTGTCTGCACAGTGAACTGCAGGGCAGCGACGCCGAATGCATTAAATCACAGCTGACGCTGTCA
This sequence comes from Pygocentrus nattereri, assembly GCF_015220715.1. Taxonomy (NCBI): domain Eukaryota; kingdom Metazoa; phylum Chordata; class Actinopteri; order Characiformes; family Serrasalmidae; genus Pygocentrus; species Pygocentrus nattereri. The sequence goes on from NC_051218.1 coordinate 8,068,317, forward strand.
GAGCGGAACAGACAGGTAAGTTCATATACAGCACTGTGTGGTGTCTCCTCTTCCCTCTCCTCCTCTCTTTCCCTCTCCACCTCTCTCCTCCTCCCTTCCCCTTCCACTCTTCCCACCCTCCTTCTCCCCTTTTTGACCCCACCTCCTTTTCCCCCTCCCCTTTCTCTCCTTCTCCACCCCTCCCTTCCTCCACCCCTCCCCTTCCCCCTCGCTTCCCTCCCCTCTTCCGTTCTACGTATTGCACCAGATGTATGTTGGTGGGCTATAAGCTTCTATTGCCTGTTAGCTGCTTTAGCCTCGTAGCTTCAGAACCTCTGACTCCAAACACGTTTCAGCTGATTGGCTACATTTTGTGTAATTTGGGTGAAACTGGCCAAAATATTCCTTTAAACTGTTTAAAATCTGGGTATTGTGTCTGTGTGTGCGTGTGTGCATGCAGGTGCTGGTTTTCCTGCTGTTCCTGTACATTACAGACTTCCTGTCTGCTCAGCTCAGCTCTCAGGTACTGTAACACCACACTTACACAGACGTCAGCCCGACTCCGTCCAAACACTTCTGGACAATAATTAACTGAAATGCACAGTAGAGACAGTATGAATGTATCAGTTCTGGACATGTCTAGTGTACAAATTGCATTTATTGATTATATCACCCCCAAAAAACCAAATCTGTGCTTCAGCTTTAATAAAACATATGAAATAATATAAAACTGTAACCCAGCATTGTTTGTAAAAAGATATCATCTCTCATTTTACTGGAAAGAACTGCAAACGTGCCCTCTGGTGTAGATTTGTGGTGATTTGCATGCTTATAGCGCCCCCTACTGGAGAAACTGTATGTTATTTCTAAAGCCACACCCCCCGCTTTAAAAATGAAAACAAAAACGAGACGGTTTCATAATTCAGCTACCAAGTGGGATGTTTCAGCTGCGTACTTATTTAATATGTCTCTCCTGTTAGAACCTGCATTTCTAGATATCCGTCACTTTAGCTCGTTTTTTTTACTGCAGCGACTTAAACAGAAGCTGAAGTTCTAAAACACGACAACATTGATTTTTGGTTCTGTTCACTCGAACTTCACTTAGAGTCTCTCTCTCTCTCTCTCTCTCTCTCTCTCTCTCTCTGTCTCTCTCTCACTGTCTATGTCTGTCTGTCTCTCTCTCTCTCTCTCTCTCTCTGTCTCTCTCTCTCTCTCTCTCTCTGTCTCTCTATGTCTGTCTCTCTCTTTTCTTTCTTAAACATAACCTCCAGTGTCTCAGTGTATGTATGTTGTTTTTATGTATCACTCTTTCCATATTAATGAGGTCCGATGTCATCACCATGTCACTGGGTCAGTGTTTGGGTGTTACTGGGGGAATTATGGGGTGTTTTGTGTGTGTTTGTTGTGTTTCAGGGTGAGAAGAGTGTGAATCACACTAAAGATCTCAGCGGCCACCTCCTGTCTCTGCTGGCGGACTCTTCTGATTGGCTGGCACTTTTCCACCAATCAGGATCTGGTATGGACCTCAGAGTCAGGAATGAATGTCGGTTTTGTCCACACACTGTACATAAACACAGCTGGTCACACGGTCGTGAGTCACTGTGCTGTATCTCCACAGAGCAGAGCATCTACCGCTGCGTCTCCATGGTGACCACGGACGCCAACATCCGTCTGATGCCCTTCGCCTTCTACAGGTGAGGCAGCAGGTGGCGCTGTCCAGCTCAGAGTTTTACACTGATAGCTAATCCCGTTATACAAAACCTGACCAAACACTAGAGGGCGATGATTGGTTAGCATTACTTCTGCTGAGTGCTGATTGGTTAACGTTACTGCTGCTGTTTACTCTGTCTGTCTGTGTGTGTGTGTGTGTGTGTAGTGTGTTGTCATGTGTAGATGAGTGTGTGATGATGCGAGCGTTGAAGGCTCCTGGTTTCCTGTACACGGTGGTGATGTCATACGCTGCCCTGCTGAAGCTGTTCCTGCATGGACACACTGCAGCCATCAGCTCTGAGACTCCACAGCAGGTACACTCACCACCACAGCGCCACCTGCAGGTGTGGCACTGCTGAGACCATTTCCCCTTTTATGCTTCAGCCTAATGAGAAACTGTAGAACAGACTCGGTTTATATCACAATACCTACATTTAGAGTCGGTTATTCATTCAGTCTAATGAGAAACTGTAGAACAGACTTTGTCTTTGAGTAACTGCCTGTTAATGTGTCTGTAAGCTGTGTTTGTTTCTGTTTCAGATTCTGTCTAAAGCTCAGCAGATCGTTCTGAAGTGTGTTCATCTGAGTCCCCACAGCGCCCTCACTCTCAGCCAGCGCAGCCAGGTGCGCTCACTTGAGTCTCTCTCACTAGTACAGTGTGGCAACATGGCCCCGCCCATTCAGCCCACAGCAGCTTAGCCCCACCCATTCAGCCCACAGCAGTTTATGGCAGTTTTCGGCACACAGGCGTTATAATTTCAGGTCAGAGGAAAGTAAATGGGTGTGAAATGTGGGCTCTGGGTTCTTTAACAGCAGTGCCTCTGTCTCAGTTTCCACTCTCAGCTTCCTGCTACCAGTTCTTTGTAGATGGAAAGTTTCCATTCAGTGGAAAAACATTAAGATCCATCTGATTAAACTCAGCATTGAGAGAGACTGAAATCAGAAGCAAAGCGATGAGAAAGCAGTTTAAACCTGTTTAGCTGGGGTTTAAGTTTGTATTTAGCTGTAAAACACAAAATAACATTAGAATAAATACAATATAACTACATTTAAATAAACATCAGTGCAGTAATCGTTAATCAGACTGTGCTGTTTTCACTAAAGCTATGAATATGTGGGTTAGATGAACACTGACTTACACTGATCTCACTGGCATCACAGGGATTTGATCAGTTCCATCAGCTGATTAATGAAGTATTGATTAGATAAAGCAGGTTTTATATGGTCACTGTGAACACTGGACTTCCTCCAGGAGAGATCTGGAAGCAGTGTTTTTTTATTAACATAAACCAAAAGATGGGTAGATGGTTATGTATGTGTGTGTGTGTGTGTATGTATATATATACACTGCTCAAAAAATAAAGGGAACACTTAAACAACACAATATAACTCCAAGTAAATCAAACGTCTGTGAAATCAAACTGTCCACTTAGGAAGCAACACTGATTGACAATCAATTTCACAGCTGTTGTGCAAATGGAACAGACAACAGGTGGAGATTATTGGCAATTAGCAAGACACACTCAATAAAGGAGTGGTTCTACAGGTGGGGACCACAGACCACTTCTCAGTACCTTTCTTAGGCTGGAGGCGCTACCAGGAGACAGGCCAGTACACCAGGAGACATGGAAGAGGCCGTAGGAGGGCAACAACCCAGCAGCAGGACCGCTACCTCTGCCTTTGTGCAAGGAGAAACAGGAGAAGCACTGCCAGAGCCCTGCAAAATGACCTCCAGCAGGCCACAAATGTGCATGTGTCTGCACAAACGGTTAGAAACCGACACCATGAGGATGGTATGAGGACCTGATGTCCACAGATGGGGGTTGTGCTCACAGCCCAACACCGTGCAGGACGCTTGGCATTTGCCAGAGAACACCAGGATTGGCAAATTCGCCACTGGCGCTCTGTGCTCTTCACAGATGAAAGCAGGTTCACACTGAGCACATGTGACAAGAGTCTGGAGACGCAGTGGAGAGCGATCTGCTGCCTGCAACATCCTTCAGCATGACCGGTTTGGCAGTGGGTCAGTAATGGTGTGGGGTGGCATTTCTTTGGAGGGCCGCACAGCCCTCCATGTGCTCGCCAGAGGTAGCCTGACTGCCATTAGATACCGATATGAAATCCTCAGACCCCTTGTGAGACCATATGCTGGTGTGGTTGGCCCTGGGTTCCTCCTAATGCAGGACAATGCTAAACCTCATGTGGCTGGAGTGTGTCAGCAGTTCCTGCAAGATGAAGGCGTTGAAGCTATGGACTGGCCCGCCCGTTCCCCAGACCTGAATCTGATTGAGCATATCTGGGACATCATGTCTCGCTCCATCCAACAATGCCACGTTGCAGCACAGACTGTCCAGGAGTTGGCGGATGCTTTAGTCCAGGTCTAGGAGGAGATCCCTCAGGAGACCATCCGCCACCTCATCAGGAGCATGCCCAGCCGTTGTAGGGAGGTCATAGAGGCACGTGGAGGCCACACACTACTACTGAGCGCATATATATATATATATATATATATATATATATATATATATATATATATATATATATATATATATATATATATATGCACACACACATAATGTTGCCATATACTATATTGCCAAAAGTATTTCACATATGAAATTGAGTGACATCCCATTCTTAATCCATAGGGTTTAATATGATGTCGGCCCACTCTTTGCAGCTATAACTGCTTCAGCTCTTCTGGGAAGGCTTTCCACAAGGACAGACTTTTGGACAGTACAGTGTATACATGTATAAGTGTGTATACACAGTTTTGTCATTCATATACATAATTTGAAAATACCAGCTGCTGCCATGTGTCAGAACTTCATGATATGGATCAATACAAATGGTCCACAGTTAGAATGCAATCTTGTGACAATACACTATATTTCCAAAAGTATTCAGTCACCCATCCAAATCTGTGAATTCAGGTGTTCCAATCACTTCCATGGCTACAGGTGTATAAAACCAAGCCCCTAGGCCTGCAGACTACTTCTACAGACATTAGTGAAAGAATGGGTCGCTCTTAGGAGCTCAGTGAATTCCAGCGTGGTACGGTTATCAGACGCCACCTGTGCAACAAATTGTGAAATTTCCTCATTACTAAATATACCACAGTCAACTGTCAGTGGTATTATAACAAAGTGGAAGTGATTGGGAATGACAGCAACTCAGTCACGAAGTGGTCGGCCATGCTTCTCTGTCTGGCAATCTGATGAACGAATCTGGGTTTGGTTGCCAGCAGAATGGTACTTGTGTGGGGTCGTGTTTCAGGGGTTGGGCTTGGCCTCTTGGTTCCAGTGAAAGGAACTCTTAATGCTTCAGCATCAAGAGATTTTGGACAATTTCATGCTCCCAACTTTGTGATTAAGTGATACTTTTTTGATCCCACAACCGGGGAAATTCCACCTCCGCATTTAACCCATGCGTGAAGTGAAACATCACATACACACTAGTGAACACACACACTAAGGGGCAGTGAGCACACTTGCCCAGAGCGGTGGGCAGCCCTATCCACGGCGCCCGGGGAGCAGTTGGGGGTTAGGTGTCTTGCTCAAGGACACCTCAGTCGTGGACTGTCGGCCCTGGGGATCGAACCGGCAACCTTCCGCTCACAGGGCCGGATCCTTAACCTCCAGCCCACAGACGGCCCCTTCCTGTTCCGAAATGACTGCACACCAGTGCACAAAGCACTTGTCACTCAAGTTCATGTGTGTGTGAAGCTAGACGACCAAATACTTTTGGCAGTATAGTGTATGGCATTATATACATTATAAACACCCATCTTAGAATCTATTTTTTATTATTGTTCAGAGAACTCGTGTTGATTTGTCTTCAGCCTCAGTTAATAATCTGTTGATTTCTTTATTATTAATATAATCAGTAGTCACAGCCTGATTACAGACCTGCACTGCTGCTGGTCCTGCACGACCCACCACAGGATCTGCAAATGAATCAACAGCCTAGTTCAAGCAGAACGATCACTAAATCATATATGAACAATATGAAATGGTAACGGATTCAGTCCAGCGGCCACAGCTGCCCAGCAGAGCACCAAAACAGCCACTCAGTGGTTTAATTCCTGCTGTGTGTTTAAATGGTGTTTGGTGAAGTTACTCACAGTGAGGCTGATGGCCATGACTGACCTATTATTTCAGCAAACATGCGCACAGACTGTCAGACACGGGATGGTAGTTCACCTTGATGGGACTGCAGGTAGGTGCGGGACTGAAAGCTGCAGTTGTTTTCGCCGTTATTCAGTGGGATCTGCAGAGCCACTTTAAAACACATATTACAGAATGCTGGAATATGCAGATGAGCCGTCTGAGCCAATCACAGTGTTTACTGTGTGCTGTGATGAGTTCGCGTGGGAGTTCTGATGAAAATGCAAACTCATTTAATCTAATGAGGTAGTTCAGATAAAGTAGGACAGTCTTAGTTGATTAATCAGCATATTTAATGGACTGTTTGGTGTATCGGAAATGTGTAACAGCACTGCTGGTTTGTCCCCACTGCACTGCTGTAATGCACTTTTGCTCTGTTGTTTCTCCAGCTGGAGGCGGAATGCGCAGAGCTAGACCCCGAAGTGACCGCTGCACTATCTACACTTCACCCTGATGACCTTGGCTTTGACTTTTGACCTCAGTGAGTGGAAGAGATCCACTGCAGTCAGGTCGGACTGATGACCCAGTTTTATTAATTACAAAGTTAGAAAAATTAGCAAATTTAAAACACAATCAGCCGATATTATCAGTTATCAGAATTATTGACTCCTTAAAATCGGTCTCATATTGATAACAGTTTGGCCCTAATTTACACCCAAATGACCAACTACACACCCTGCTTAAAGGGCCGTATCACAGTTTTTAGTGAGAGAAATCGTGATGCAGTTTGTATGTTTTTTTTTTTGTGACATCATAAAAAAAAAAAAAAAAAAAAAAAACCCAACTCAGTTATAAGGAGTGTCAACGTGGACTGCTTTTTAAATGTCACAATACAGGGCAGCCAATCAGAACAGAGCTCATTTACATATACCAGCCTTACAGGCACAGTAACAGGCTGGAGCAGAAGCATTACACACATGGAAAAGTCACAAAATGCCAGAAAAATGTGGGACTCAGGCCGTTTGGGCTGCGATGGTCACAGTGGACCTTCATATGAATCATTTCTGACTCGGTGTCTGTGAGTAGCAGAGAAGACATTTTATTATGATGAATTCGATGAAACGTGACTTATCTCCAGCTGATTTGCAGAAAAATCCCCCCCCCCCCCCCCCCCCTTTTTTTTTTTTTTTTACTTTTTAACATCTAACAGAAAAGGTGGGCCTGAGACGCGTCCATGCAGACGAATGTAACGTTACATTTGAACAGTGTAGCAAAATAAATGTAATTCACTTCTAAGGGTTAAAAAAAAAAAGTTCTGGTGAAAGTTCACTGTTTCTGTTTTTCTGCAGGATCGAGTCCGAGTCTGAGAAACATCTGTTTCAACATCTGCATCACGAAACAGGAACATTAAAGAAATGTTGTGAACTGTGTTCGAGCTGAATGTGACTTTCATAACTTGAAAAAAGTATTAAATGTAATAAAAAGTTGAATCATCCTTTAAAGCATCCGTCCCTCTCATTTCGGACCGCAGCGCTTTACAACGCCGGCTGGATGAGGTCACTGTGGATGGCCGGCAGCTCGCAGTTCATCTCGGCCCCATCGGCGTTTGTCTGCGCCGTGAGTTCGCCGGGGTCGTGGCCGTCTGGGTCCGAGGGCCTCGCAATCTCATCCTCCTGTGTGCTGGGATCAGGGTCGGGGTCAGAGGGCAGCGTGACCTCGCCCCCTTCTGTAGCGAGGTCACCAGAGTCGGGGTCAGAGGGCAGTGTTACTTCACCTCCTTCCACAGCAACGTCGCCAGGGTCGTGGTTGTCAGGATCAGAGGGCAGCGTTACTTCACTCCCTTCGGCAGCGAGGTCACCAGAGTCAGGGTCAGAGGGCAGTGTTACTTCACCTTCTTCCACAGTGACATCGCCGGGGTCGTGGTTGTCGTGGTCAGACGGCAGCGTTACTTCACCCCCTTCTGTGGCAACGTTGTCGGGGTCCGAGGGTAGTGTGACCTCACCCCCCTCTGCAGCGACCTCACTAGGCTCGTGGTTGTCAGGGTCAGAGGGCAGTGTGACTCCACCCCTTTCTGCACCAGGGTCGTGGTTGTCAGGGCCAGAGGGCAAGGTGACCCCCTCTGCGGCAAGGTCAGCGGGGTCAGCCGGCATCACAATCCCTCCCTCCTTCACATCGAGGTCGGCGGGGTCGGGATGCATCGGGTGTTCAGGGTCGTCGGGCAGCATGATCCCACCCCCCTGCAGCAGCGGGTGCACCATGCTCATGTGGACGTTCAGGTTGTGCGCCTTCTCAAAGCGCTTCCTGCACAGAGCACACGCGAACTCCAGGTCCTCCTCGCCCTGGTGCTTAACCATGTGGTACTTCAGGGAGGCACGCTGACGGCACTGGAACCCGCACACCTCACACCTGCACACCAACACAAACGTTTAACACAACAACGATGACATAGCAGTGAAGTGGAAATGACTTCCAATCTCACAATCACCATCTGCACGGCTAGTGACGTTCGCTCCGACTGCCCGATACGGGGGCCACACTGTCCTCAGCGCTCCGGACTACTGCTGTCCCTTCACCTCGGGACAATAAAAACTGCGCAAGGGACAATGTTTAAACCGTTTTACGAAACCCAACATCTGTAAAATATAGTCATAAAATCAGGAACCATCCACTCCCACCATCACAACAGCAACGTTTAATCTAGAATGTATTTTTAATTCACACCGTAAGTAGCACGTTAAAAAAGCTGTTTAATATCACAGCGTCCAACTTAACGGTTTTCTAATCAGAGTTTTACTGTCCTGGCAGAAAAAGAGGAAAACACACTTTTCCATATAATTGATAATGTATTAATCATATACACACTTTATTTATATACACACACATTAATCCAAACAAGAAAGAGCTAGTTTTCTTCTTAGAACACTTTAAAGTTTATGCTAAGCTTGTTTGTATAAGGACTTATTTTAAAGGGCTCTAGTATGGGTGGAGTGGTCAGGGGGGCTTCTAGCTAAGGCAGGCTGTGTTTTAGCTTAGCAAGCTAACAGTCTGGTCAGTAACAGTGAGTCGCACCTGTTCTTTTGGTTCTGCGGTTTTCTGTAAATTTTTAAGTAAATCCGAGTTGCGGACCAGAACCTCGAGCCAACTAAGGTTCTCCTGAGAACCTCAGCGTCACAGTATTAAAACACTCAGTGAGACCTGTGGATCTTTCACTGAAAGCTCCTCACCTGCGTCGTCTGACATGGCTGTAAAACTGCTGACTTCAGGTAAAAAGCCTGTCAGGGAGTTGAAGGTTCGGCTTGGTGAGGGTTCCGACACGGAGAGTGCTGTGCAGCGTCTCGTGGGTTCTGTGTTAAACGCTACTGCTTATTTCCGGTTCTGCTGTCTGTTTTGTGCATACGTAGACTGAGAAATCGGATTACTGAGCTAAAATACAGCCTCTTTATCGGATTTTTAGATGTTACTCCGATCTAAGAAATCAGAGAGTACTGTTTACATGACCACGTGAATAATCAGATAACTGTGGAAATCTGATTGGATTATATAGTGCATGTAAACACGCTCACTGTTTAAACACCTCAAAAGTCGGTCTCACAGCTGATCGGGGTCAGGAGTTATGATGCTGCTGCTGCTGTTCTGAGTCCTGATTGGTCAGATCATTTAGCTGCAGAGAAGGCTCCTCCACAGGCCGCTGCTGCTGAGGACGCTACAAAGGATGCATTATACCCAGCAACGGTCCTTAAAGTGAGCCATTCAGAAAACAACTTATGAAATTTTGTGCTAAACATCTGAAGATACTGAGCTTTTTGAAATTCAAGAATCTCTAAAGCTTGATCCCTCCATTTCCCAGAGTTCACTTGGACTGTTACAGCTTGGCCACGCCTCCTCACCCACGTTTGTTTACGTAGCAGCATGAACGCTGCGTTAGTTTCTACAGTTCTGAATCACACCAACGTTAATTTTCTGTACTCACTGCAGAGGTTTGGCTCCGGAGTGCCTCATCTGATGGACCTGAAGGTGCTTCCTCTGCTTAAACGTCTGTCCGCACTGCTCACACACATAGTTCCTCACCTCTGAGGGGAGAGAAGAAGAGGAAACGCCCAGGTGAAACACACCTGTAGGTCAGACACTGTGCACCTTCACCAGTTTTTAAAGCTAAAAACTCACATCTACGAAAATGAACCACCAAAGTTCATCATACAAACAGTACATTAGTGAGCTCACTTGCATGGGTGAGTTAGAGCGAGCTCACTTGCATGGGTGAGTTAGAGCGAGCTCACCTGCATGGGTGAGTTAGAGCGAGCTCACCTGCATGGGTGAGTTAGAGCGAGCTCACCTGCATGGGTGAGTTAGAGCGAGCTCACCTGCGCGAGTGAGTTAGTGAGCTCACCTGTGTGGATGAGTTTCATGTGTCTCTGCAGGTAACGGTCGATCATGAAGACCTTGTTGCAGCCCGGATGAGGACACGGCCGTTCTCTCACGTCCTCATGATGCTCCCGTATGTGTTTCTGTTCATACACGTTACTTTGTTAAAGACAAACTACTACCACTAACAATAATAATAATAATAAAACAATAATAATGGTAATTTTTTATAGTAGGGTTTTTTTTTGTGGTTGACACAGGAAGGTAAAACTCTGGAAAGCTTGAACAGGACAGTTTAAATGATATAAATTACACGACAGTGTTAAAGTTCATGTATTATGCAGTAACAGAAACCCCACTGAACTGATTTTAGATTTAAACGGTTAATTGCAGCTCAAGTTCAGCACAGTGTGCAGCTCCCAGATCTTATCGTCCCATCACACAGTAAAGACAGAATCAGACCCTCAGGGTTTGTTAGGAACGGTTTAGGGGCGGGGCTTGGTTTGGCTAGGTTCTGTAGGGGCGGGGTTTGATAGGAACGGGTTCAGGAGCGGGGTTTGTTCAGAACAGGTTTAGAAGTGGGGTTTATTAGGAATGGGTTTAGGGTGGGGTTTGTCAGGAACGGGTTTAGGAGCGGGGTTTGTCAGGAACGGGTTTAGGAGCGGGGTTTGTCAGGAACGGGTTTAGGAGCGGGGTTTGTCCGGAACGGGTTTAGGAGCGGGGTTTGTCCGGAACGGGTTTAGGAGCGGGGTTTGTCCGGAACGGGTTTAGGAGCGGGGTTTGTCAGGAACGGGTTTAGGAGCGGGGTTTGTCCGGAACGGGTTTAGGAGCGGGGTTTGTCCGGAACGGGTTTAGGAGCGGGGTTTGTCCGGAACGGGTTTAGAAGTGGGGTTTATTAGGAATGGGTTTAGGGTGGGGTTTGTCAGGAACGGGTTTAGGAGCGGGGTTTGTTAGGAATGGTTTAAGAGCGGGGTTTGTTCTGAACGGGTTTAGGAGCGGGGTTTGTTCTGAATGGGATTGGGGTGGGGTTCGTTAAGAACAGCTTTAGGGCCAGGGTTTGTTAGGCACAGGTTTAGGGGTGAGGTTTGTTAGGAACGGGTTTAGGAGTGGGGTTTGTTATGGGTAGTTCTACAGGGGCGGGGTTTGTTATGGCTACATTTTTGTAGGGTGAGGTTTATAGGGGGCGTGTCCTCGTCAGTGGTGATTTTGCCGCAGTCCAGCACCAAAAACTCGGTTTGTGCCCAGATGTGCTTCTTCATCACGAGATTATGGACCTTCTGGACCAACGTGAGTGAAACACTGAGCACCAATTAAACTGAGTTTCTGCTTAAAAAGCTAATTTCTGACGTGTGAAACTCTCCAGGAATCTGCGGCACAGATTTAGGCAATAACATTTAATTTGGTCATAAACACATTAATAAGCAGTTATAACAAATAAAAATGGCAACAGTGACCTGGTACTTGCCAAATAGCTCCAGTGTTGCTGATCTTACTGTGACCATCATTCAGCATCATCAGACTTTCATATTCAGACACCGAACGTTACTGTGGACCTTTTTATTTATGTAATATAACGTCTTTACGTCTCTGATCATGAGGATATTCTTATTTCAAAGTGGTACCAAGTTTTAAATTACACTTAAATGGTGTGTGTGAGGGAGTGCTGACCTTCAGGCCGTCCCGTGTCTTGTACACAGCGCTGCAGCCCTGGTGGTGGCAGGTATAGACGACCGCCTCGCCCTCTCTGAGAGACACAGATACAGATCAATAGTTCAGCTTTCAGTGCGTTAAACACAGCATTACAGTCTGCAGCAGCTACAAACTGATCAGTAAACACAGTATCAGAGCTGTGATCAGTTTCAATACAGCGAAAATAGACAGACATAACATTCAGATGGTAATACGTTAACGTTTCATTTTCCGTTTATTAGCGTATTAATCATTAGAAATACTGATACGTTAGTCACAACATTACCATACAAGGAGGGATTTAAAATGCTGTCGCAATAACGACTAAAAATACCAATAACAATAACCCTGTCCTACTCGATTAAAGTCAACAATCAACTGTCATGTCTGTTTCCTAGCAACCAACTCTAAACACATGGCTGAAACGTAAACATTCAAACAATCAAAATCTTAAAATGTGAGTTTAGCTGCTGTTACTGCTGAAAAAAAGAAACAACTAAAGAGTGATAAACTTTAGTGAATGCTGTGAGAGCGCCCCCCTGCTGTTTATCAAAGCGTCGCCGCTCCCCAGTTTCAGTCTCCATTTCCCAAATGCTTTAGCCGTGTGCACTAACGTTACTCCACCTAATAAACAGACACGTTCAGCTCTGTCTCCTCATTAGTCACCACCATCACTGTAATTTCTCATCATTAACATTAACACAGGAAGGTGATCAGAGGGGCGGTGGAGTTCGAGTCAGCAGTGTCTGAGATTTTTAAAACGCAGAGTTATAAAAGAAAAGCATCTCCCAGTGAAAGCAACGTTTTACAGTAGAAATGAATGGAGCTCATTATGCTGGCAGTGACATATGCTGCCGACTCATCCGCCTAAAAACCAGAGAAACGGACATTAAACAGAAGTTAGGACCCTGTTAGGGGTTCATCCTAAAGTTAGGACAGGATTTAGGAGGTTTAGTCTAGTTAGGATGTTTGTGTGATGCTGTTTTCTGACCTGGAGTTAATGATGAGATTATGAAGGTAGGAGCTGTTATTCTGGAATAGATACTGAACTAAATTCAGTCCGGACTGATGTCGTCATGGAGACCAAAGTCTAGAGTCCAGAGTGAAGGCTATTACACAGAATGTGACGCAAAAACCTAACGCAAAAACGCTGAATATTCGGATGTGATTATTTCACATCAAATTTTTTGGAATTTGGCTAAACTGTCTGCAGCGCGATCGAAGGCCAGGCAGTGTATTTATGACAGCAGAGCAGGAAGACTGACAGTTTCCACAAAAGTGAGAAGAGAACATGGAGTTTCTTCGCCTCATTTCAGGAGCTGAAACTTCTACTTGCAGCTCGGAGCTCAGCTCCACACGAGACGCAGCCCAAACTGGCGGAGTGCGTTTACGAGCAGATCCAAAAAGCAGCGTGAAGATCTTCATCACTTCCTTCAGAAGCAGCTTCCATGGAGGCTGTTATTTAGCTCACAGTCCAGGCTGAGCTGCTGTTGGAGATTCTGCTCCCTTTAGCATTTCAGTAAAAGTCCTATTTGCCACGTCGCAGCTGCTTCGTCATCTTGGCTGTAGTCATGCTGACAGCAGAAGCGACCACGATTGGTCAGTGAGTTTTTGTCGCAACAATTAAACTGAAGGCAAATAAAATAACAACAAAAAAAATCGCATTTGGAGTGGAAGGTACGGTCAGTTAATTCACCGTCGTCTGAATAAACTGCACAAATAAATCACGTCGGGCATGTAAAAGCCTTCAGGATGTTTCTGTAATATGGCCTTGATCTGTAACTACTTCTCTATTTTTTGAGGTCAGTAATGATGATTTTAGGGAAATGAAAATCCAGATTAACTTGTTACATCAACTAAAACAGTTCAGTATTTATATCTTGTTTAAAAGTGCTGTAATACTCGTACAGTCCTGCCTTCTTCTTCCAGCCGGGCTTGGGGCCAGGCTTCTTCCTCTCTTTGGGCTGCAGGATCTTCAGCTTCACTGGTTTCTTTATAGTTTCTTTACTGATCTTCTTGGAGGAGCTCACCCTGGACGGACGGACAAACAAACATCTTCAGTAAGAGAGCACAGCAGGACCTGTTACAGAGCATCACAACATCAGTTCTCATTAACTGAAGAATCGCCCATTCAGCTTACAGCAGTTTAGCCACGCCCCTACATACTGCGGCTGTGTTTTAGCCCAGACTGCTTTCTGAATGAGGCACAATACAGGAAAGCAAATCAGAACAGATCTCATTTCATGTATCAGTCTTACAGTAACAGAAACAGGCTGTGTAACTGTTAGACTAAGAGATAAAGAGAGATTGTAAATGATCATGTAGAAAGTAACGATGACACTGTAAGCAGAGCGTAGAAGAAAATCATTAAATTACAGAAGAGCAGCGTATGGGCCCTTTAATACACTAAGTGTTTAAAGTCTGACCGATTCTCTGCATAGGGGTCAGAGCTGTCGTCAGATGAGCTGCTCTTCCTCTTGTCCTCATCATCGTCGTCGTCGTCATCGTCATCATCGTCGTCGTCCTCATCACTGGAGAGACTACTGGAGAGATGATGAAGAGGTTACAGACTGATCGCCGCACTCAAGTGTCCTGAGTGAGATCTGAGTGTGTGATCTCACCTGTCTGACAGGTCACTGTCATCAGACTGGACAGGTGAGGGAATCCTACCCTGGATCTGAACACCTGAGAGACAAAAATCAGACATACAAACTCACTCCAGACACTGTCTATTACAGCAGCAATCAGCTGATAAAAACACACTGAACTGCACCATAATAACTCATTCAGAGCCTTTCAGGCCAGAGTGACCGAGCAGTGACCGAGCAGAGCGAAACATTTCTGTGTTTATTTTATTTTATGCCAAAATGTTTGGAGAAGATCCTGGCGTTAGAGAGGAATGTTCCGGTCTGAGACGGCCGCGGCGCTCTGAGCGCAGATACTGAACCTGAATGCACTTGTTAGCATGAAGTGCGGCGGGTAAACGCCTTGGACTTGCTCAACAACACACTCCGGTCTCATTCAGAACCTGAAAACAGTACTTTCAGAGCTCTCCAGGATCTTCTCTCAAACATTTTGGCACAAAATAAACTCCAAAGAAACGTTTCTGCTCCTCACTCAAAGAGTCTTTGCAGTCACTCCGCTCCAGCTCCACTCCGGGTTTTTTTCCTGCACCTCGTTCAACTGTCAGAGAAAGGGCTCCACGTCTGCTCAGTTTGATGAAGTCTTATGGTTTATTCTATGTCTTGAATGTGTGGAAACACTAAATATTTTATTTCATTAATTGCATGATCCGTTATTATCAAAGGCTTTTTTGGTGTGAGTCGTATCCATCAGGTATTCAGGTCGTTGCTAAGGTGTTGCTAGGCCCTTGCCATGGTATTCAGGTGGTTGCTAAAGTGTTGCTAGGCCATTGCCACGGTATTCAGGTGGTTGCTAAAGTGTTGCTAGGCCATTGCCACGGTATTCAGGTGGTTGCTAAAGTGTTGCTAGGCCGTTGACATGGTATTCAGGTGGTTGCTAAAGTGTTGCTAGGCCGTTGACATGGTATTCAGGTGGTTGCTAAAGTGTTGCTAGGCCGTTGACATGGTATTCAGGTGGTTGCTAAAGTGTTGCTAGGCCATTGCCACGGTATACGGGTGGTTGCTAAGGTGTTGCTAGGCCATTGACCTGATTTGATAATCATCTCTTTTCACTGATGATGTTACCGTGGCAATGTTTTCATGGCTGCATGTTGGTTGTGAACAACTACAACGAACAGAATTACACTCTTCAACAACAACAAGAAATATGACGAGACACACTGGACCCCATACACACTTGAACCCAGGATGGTTTATTAACATAAATTTGGAAAAAATTGGATGAAATATGTTGCATAAATCAATGTTTCAGAAGTAAACAAAGCAGATCAGAGCAGTTTGGTGTGAAACGCTCGGTTCTAGATAAACTTACCAACTGTTCACAGTGGTGGAGATAGGAACCAGACGTCCCCCTCTAAAAGCTCCTCACAGAACGTTCCTACATGAAATGGTTCTGAATTCACTGCCTGATGACTGAGACGCTGTTTTATGATAGTTTAGAGAACTCCATTCATGGTGGAGGGAGACATGCAGGGTGCAGTGCAGCAAAATAATCATTCCACACCAAACCTCTCTGAATCACTCTGTTTACATGACACTGTATTAAAAGGGAATTCTGAAATACTGGTGGAATTCCCCTTTAACGTCAGCTGTGAACGGGGCTGCAGAGACAAACACATTTAATTTTTAAATCAGATTTTTACCAAACTAATCCATCAATAATCTGAGGACTCTCTTTCACACTTACGTGCTCGATTCTTGTCGTCTTTTGATGAAGGCCATTTTGTGGGTCTGCTGAAAAGAAAATAAATTCAGAGTAAATAAACACACAGTAAATAATAATGATAGAGAGGAAAAAAAATATTCCTGCAATACAATTTTTATGCTGTTACGCATCTGATCAGCTGGAACCGAGAGAGGACCTGCAGAGCAGCTGCTTCAGCTGACCGAGGACTTCACAGATGTGAGTTTTGTCGTGACATCTGTCTTTATTGTTTTGACTGATGCTGCGTTTGTGTAACTGGTTTGTGTCTGTTGGTCTCTAAATGGTTCCTGTGGTTGAATCTGGCTGAGCTCGGCTTCACAGACAGCACAGCTGAGCCCCTTCCGAGTTTCACTCCGCGCTTGCGAGGCTTTTGTTCCTGAGGCGGCCGTCGCGCTGTGGTTAACGCTCCAGTGGCCGGTGATGTCATAACATTCCTAGTGAGCGCCAGAAACACGCATAATAATGTCATCAACTAATCCACGACTAAATTAGTCGCCAACTGATTTGGCCGTCGATTTTAATAACCATTGCAACCCTTTTAGAAGCCATAAAACTATCAGCCAGATTCGCTCATTTATTCTCCCTTTACCTACAAAACCCCACGCCCGTTTCAAACAATGTGATCCTCACTGCTGAGGCCGACAGGACCCTATATATCTGAAGAGTGCGACTGTCGTGTCATAGGAGCTGCAGGTTTAATTTGTCTGGCGTTATTTTAAAATTTAGGTGGAGAAAATTCAACCCACTACCCACAACCTAACTCGGAGCATATGGCAGTTCAGCGCTCAAGCCCACGTTTACAATTATTTCACTTTTCAGTCAGAAAAGTCTCATTTTCCAAATCACTCAGTGATAACTCGGCGACGCTGGTCAGGGTGGCGTGTTGCTGAGGTGCTCACCTGTCTGTGATGGTGGAGTTGGGTGTGAGGTTCACTCGTGCTCTGAAGTTGGTCAGGACAGCGAGGCACTTGTAGAACTGGCCGTAGCAGGTCCTGCAGATGAACTGGGACAGTGACGGGTCGCGGAGCAGCGGGACGCCCAGGAGACGCTGGAAGTCTCTGCAGAACTGCTCCGAGTCCGGGGGCTTCCCGAAGACGCGCCGCAGCCTGCGGGTGGAGAAGTGACCGTGGCACAGGCGGCACTGCCCGGTGGCCCCTTTGTCCACTTTGACTGTTTTCACTGGCCCGGCCGGCCTGTGCTCACCTGAGGCCGGGCGTACCTGTTTGGGTTTCGGTGGCTTCAGCGTGTCCGAGTGCTCTGCTCGGCGGCGCCGGACGGCCTGACCCTGACCGCGCTGCATGACCTGCGCAGGACCCGTGGCTTCACGAGGAAAACAGAACTGCAGAGAAATAAACACAAACAAACACTGAGGAAGCAAACAACACAGCTTATAGTAAACAGGCCCCAACGAGTCTTCACTGACATACTTCACTACAAACAGCCCTACGGCACCGCGGCTCACCGCAAAACCAGGACCAGGAAAATCTGCACCGTTCATTAAGCTCCAGCTTCTAGAGCTACATCCAAACCTGACCAGCTCCACCTGAAGGAGCTGCAGTACAGCTGGAAAGACATGAACCTCTGCCTGAGAATCGCATCCCAAAATCCCATTTAGCCTCAATTAAACACATCTGGATTACACATTTATAAAACAAACAAACTAGGGACGCTTTATTACACACAAACATATTAAAGTGGTCGTTAATTACATCTGGATTCTGCATCACCAACAGACACCATTCAACACGTCCGACCGCCTGACTTTAACCGTAAATACACACATTTTCCGAGTTTAGCTGAAAGTAAAATCAGCGCCAAACTGATCAAAGCTCTTAATCAAAGCTCACGGACCTTAAAAACGGGTTAAAACCGATAAAAACGCGGCTTAAACTCGCGTCTCGTTACAGTTCTCCGTGTTACGAGGCCGAACTTTCCAGCTCAACAGATTCTGACTGGAATTTTCCGTCCCACCTTAAATGGTGGGGTAGTGCTGTTATGGCGCCAGAGCCGCCATGGTGTTCCTGCCGCACCATTTAAGGTGGGGCGGAAAATTCCAGTCAGAATCTCGGACAGGAAGACAAATCCAGCCTCGCGGGACAAACTACGGTATACGGCGGTTATAAAAACCCTTACACAGCCTTATAAGCGCTTATAGAGGGGGCATAGCCGGCGCTGAGCGCGACTCGGGGCGGTTTGTAACCCACCTGGGCTCATTCCCCTCAGATCCGCCAGCCGAAGCTCCCCGCTCACACCCGCCGGAGCGCGCGCACACACTCAGCCCGCGTGCACAGCGCGCACGCTCTGCGCTCGAATTAGTGAATAATAACACCCCTGATAATATTATTAATGATAATAATTAATATTAGGACGGCGGAAAAAACGCTGCTCGTGCAAAAAGCGGGAGGGCGCTGAAAAAAATAAAAAAATAAAAGACCCGGAAGCGTTCCGTGGTAAATAAAAGCAGAGAGAAAAGACGCTCAGAGCCCACAGCGCCCCCTGCGGATCTCCGAGAGGAACTACACTGGAGTTAAAGAGACAGCATTACAGCAACGATAATTATGCTAAGATAAAATACTAATAACTGTAATATTAGCAACATTAATTTAACTTCAAAATAGCTATATATATATATATATATATATATATATATATATATATATATATATATATATATATATATATACATATATACACACATATGTGTGTGTGTGTAATATTTTCAGTAACGTTAACCGATCATCTCTCAGTAGGAGTAACGCTGACCAATCAGTGCTCAGTAAGAGTAACTCTGACCAATCAGCTCTCAGTAGCAGTAACTCTAACCAATCAGCTCTCATGAGCAGTAACTCTGACCAATCAGCTCTCAGTAACAGTGATGCTGACCAATCAGCTCTCAGTAGCAGTAACGGTAACCAATCAGCGCTCAGTAGGAGTAACGCTAACCAATTAGCTCTCAGTAGCAGTAACGCTAACCAATCAGCTCTCAGTAGCAGTAACACTAACCAATCAGCTCTCAGTAGCAGTAACACTAACCAATCAGCTCTCAGTAGCAGTAACGCTAACCATTCAGCGCTCAGTAGCAGTAACGCTAACCAATCAGCTCTCAGTAGCAGTAACTCTGACCAATCAGCTCTCAGTAACAGTGATGCTGACCCATCAGCGCTCAGTAGCAGTAACGCTAACCAATCAGCTCTCAGTAGCAGTAACTCTGACCAATCAGCTCTCAGTAACAGTGATGCTGACCCATCAGCTCTCAGTAGCAGTAACGCTAACCAATTAGCTCTCAGTAGCAGTAACGCTAACCAATCAGCTCTCAGTAGCAGTAACGCTAACCAATCAGCTCTCAGTAGCAGTAACACTAACTAATCAGCTCTCAGTAGCAGTAACGCTAACCAATCAGCACTCAGTAGCAGTAACGCTAACCAATCAGCTCTCAGTAGGAGTAATGCTAACCAATCAGCTCTCAGTAGGAGTAACGCTAACCAATCAGCTCTCAGTAGGAGTAATGCTAACCAATCAGCACTCAGTAGCAGTAACGCTAACCAATCAGCTCTCAGTAGGAGTAATGCTAACCAATCAGCTCTCAGTAGGAGTAATGCTAACCAATCAGCTCTCAGTAGCAGTAACACTAACCAATCAGCTCTCAGTAGCAGTAACACTAACCAATCAGCGCCCAGTAGGAGTAACGCTAACCAATGAGCTCTCAGTAGCAGTAACACTAACCAATCAGCTCTCAGTAGCAGTAACTCTAACCAATCAGCTCTCATGAGCAGTAACTCTGACCAATCAGCTCTCAGTAACAGTGATGCTGACCAATCAGCTCTCAGTAGCAGTAACGGTAACCAATCAGCGCTCAGTAGGAGTAACGCTAAGCAATTAGCTCTCAGTTGCAGTAACGCTAACCAATCAGCTCTCAGTAGCAGTAACACTAACCAACTAGCTCTCAGTAGCAGTAACACTAACCAATCAGCTCTCAGTAGCAGTAACACTAACCAATCAGCTCTCAGTAGCAGTAACGCTAACCAATCAGCGCTCAGTAGCAGTAACTCTGACCAATCAGCTCTCAGTAACAGTAACTCTGACCAATCAGCTCTCAGTAACAGTGATGCTGACCCATCAGCGCTCAGTAGCAGTAACGCTAACCAATCAGCTCTCAGTAGCAGTAACTCTGACCAATCAGCTCTCAGTAACAGTGATGCTGACCAATCAGCTCTCAGTAGCAGTAACGCTAACCAATTAGCTCTCAGTAGCAGTAACGCTAACCAATCAGCTCTCAGTAGGAGTAATGCTAACCAATCAGCTCTCAGTAGCAGTAACGCTAAACAATCAGCTCTCAGTAGCAGTAACGCTAACCAATCAGCTCTCAGTAGGAGTAACGCTAACCAATCAGCTCTTAGTAGCAGTAACTCTGACCAATCAGCTCTTAGTAGCAGTAACTCTGACCAATCAGTGCTCAGTAGCAGTAACGCTAACCAATCAGCTCTCAGTAAGAGTAATGCTAACCAATCAGCTCTCAGTAGGAGTAATGCTAACCAATCAGCTCTCAGTAGCAGTAACGCTAACCAATCAGCTCTCAGTAGGAGTACCGCTAACCAATCAGCTCTTAGTAGCAGTAACTCTGACCAATCAGCTCTTAGTAGCAGTAACTCTGACCAATCAGCGCTCAGTAGCAGTAACGCTAACCAATCAGCTCTCAGTAGGAGTAGCGCTGACCAATCAGTGCCCAGTAGGAGTAACGCTAACCAATCAGCTCTCAGTAGGAGTAGCGCTGACCAATCAGCGCCCAGTAGGAGTAACGCTAACCAATCAGCTCTCAGTAGGAGTAGCGCTGACCAATCAGCGCTCAGTAGGAGTAACGCTAACCAATCAGCTCTCAGTAGCAGTAACTCTGACCAATCAGCTCTTAGTAGCAGTAACTCTGACCAATCAGCTCTCAGTAGCAGTAACTCTGACCAATCAGCGCTCAGTAATGTTGCTAACAATGAATGACACTCATTAGCATTATTAAAGCTATCTTCTAACATGTTAGCAATGTTAGCATGAACAGCTGAGCTACTGCTTTAATAGAGACTCTTTAATAACGATGTTGTTTGTGTTTCACAGCAGTTATTTTATTAAAACACTCGTCTGAAAGCAAAACTCTTTATAAACAGGTTACAGTGAAGCGTCGTATAAACGGGTCACAGTGAAGAGTCGTATAAACGGGTCACGGTGAAGAGTCGTATAAACGGGTCAGAGTGAAGCGTCGTATAAACGGGTCAGAGTGAAGCGTCGTATAAACGGGTCACGGTGAAGCGTCGTATAAACGGGTCACGGTGAAGCGTCGTATAAACGGGTCACGGTGAAGAGTCGTATAAACGGGTCACGGTGAAGAGTCGTATAAACGGGTCACGGTGAAGCGTCGTATAAACGGGTCAGAGTGAAGCGTCGTATAAACGGGTCACGGTGAAGCGTCGTATAAACGGGTCACGGTGAAGCGTCGTATAAACGGGTCACGGTGAAGCGTCGTATAAATGGGTCACTGTGAAAAGTCGTATAAACGGGTCACGGTGAAGAGTCGTATAAACGGGTCACGGTGAAGAGTCGTATAAACGGGTCACA
Organism: Pygocentrus nattereri; assembly: GCF_015220715.1. Taxonomy (NCBI): domain Eukaryota; kingdom Metazoa; phylum Chordata; class Actinopteri; order Characiformes; family Serrasalmidae; genus Pygocentrus; species Pygocentrus nattereri. The sequence continues at coordinate 8,090,111 of NC_051218.1, forward strand.
GTGAAGAGTCGTATAAACGGGTCACGGTGAAGCGTCGTATAAACGGGTCACAGTGAAGCGTCGTATAAACGGGTCACGGTGAAGAGTCGTATAAACGGGTCACGGTGAAGAGTCGTATAAACGGGTCACAGTGAAGCGTCGTATAAACGGGTCACAGTGAAGTGTGTTTCCCTGGAGATTTAAACACCTGCTGTGTGTAAAATATACCACATTTATCAGTAAACACTCTGATAATCAACAGACAACAGAAACAAATTAGGAAACAACAGAACAAATTAGCATAGATTCACTTCTTCTTCCATTAAAATGTTAGTGTTGTGCTGTTTGTGCTGGAGGAACACTACTGGGGGGTCTTTGGGGGTCTTGCCTTTCAGTAACATTCACTTTACCAACTACACACAGACACACAAACTGCCCCACAAACATTTAGACACATTTCCCTTTTCAAGTGCAGGTTTAGTTTATGATGAAATTTGCACTAAAAGCACTAAATATCTCGATGTCCTTAAAACTTTGGAGGGCAGTGAGTCTCATATTTTCCTTCAGGTGTAAACAGTGAAAAGAAAAGGGTGCTAAACACGCTAAATGCAGTCCGGCCGTTGTGCGGGTCAGTGCAGTCATCCAGAGGAGCAGCAGTGCGCTGCGGTTGTAGTGGTTTCCTCTGGTTCAGCGTCCACTATCTGCAGGCTGCGGTGGGCGTGGCCCGAGACCGGAGAGGAGTCGATTCGGGAACGTTCCTCCACCAGCGCTGCGTCCATCATACCTGCAGACCAACCACAGCACAGAGGATTACATCAATAACAGGATCAGAACTGAATCATGAAGTAGCTGTGTGTGTGTGTGTGTGTGTGTGTGTGTGTGAGAGTGTGTGGGCGCGTGCGTGAGTGTGTGTGTGTCTGTGTGTGCATGAGAGTGTGTGTGCGCGTGCATGTGTGCATGAGTGTGTGAGTCTGTGTGTGCACGCATGCTTGTGTATGTCTGTGTGTGCAAGAGTGTATGTGTGTGTGCGCGAGGATGATGAAGGCCAGCTTACGTTTACAGAGGCTGAGGAAGAGCTCGTTAATTCCTGTGTTCAGTTTAGCAGAAGTTTGGTGGTGCTGAGCCCCGACTGCCTCCGCATACCTGAACACACAACAGAGGGACTTAATGATCTGATAACTTCAGAAGATCAGACCCTGACAGTAACAGTGTGTTTAAACTGCTGTAGACGGAATGGGTGTGGCTAATCTGATGTAAGCTGAATGGGTGGGGCTAAACTGCTGTAGGCCGAATGGGTGGACTAAACTGTTGTGTGTGTGTGTGTATGTGAGTATGTGTGTGTGACTGTATGCGTGTGAGTGAGTGTGCTTTGTGTGTGTGTGTGTGAGTGAGTGTGTGTATGTATGTGTGTGTGTGTGTGTCTGTGTGAGAGTGAGTGAGAGTGTGTGTGTGTGTGTGTCTGTGTGAGAGTGAGTGAGAGTGTGTGTGAGTGTGTGTGTGTGTGTGTGTGTGTGTGTGTGTGTGTGTGTGTGTGTGTGTCTGTACCTCTCGGCTTCTTCAGCTGAAACATTTCTGTCTTTGTCCAGGTCAGTTTTGTTTCCTGAAACAGAAGAAAAAGTAATTAAATAACAATTTTATCCAATGTTATATATATGTTATATATATAAAATGTTTTAAAAGTAGACAAAACAGTAAAGTATTAACTTCATTCATTGAAAGGCATAAACACTGATTTCATTAACATCAGGTTAAACTGATCTCATATGAACTTGTTGCAAAACCATGGTCATTAATATGGAGTTGGTCCCCCTTTACAGCTCTGACAGCTTCCACTCTTCTGGGAAGCTTCTACAGGATGTTGGAGAGTTTTGGTGGGAATCTGCGTCCATTCAGTCTGAAGGGTATTTGTGAGGTCAGACACTGATGCTGGACGAGAGGGTCTAGCTGACACTCTCCGTTCCAGTTCATCCCACAGGTGTTCAGTGAGGTTGAGGTCAGGACTGAGGTGGAGTTCCTCCACACCAAACTGGTCACTCCATGTCTTTATGGAGCTGCTTTGTGCTCCGGGACTCTGTCATGCTGGAGCAGGAAAGGCTCTTCCCCAAACTGCTGCCACAAAGCTGGAAGCTTAACTGTGTACAATATCTTTGTGCTGCAGCATCAACATCACCCTTCACTGGAACTGAGAGCCCAAACCCTGAAAAACAGCCCAACCCATCATCCCTCCTCCACCAAAATCTACTGTCTCTGCATTCCGGTAGGTAACATTCTCCTGACATCCTGAGTCCAGTGGCGGCGCTTTACACCCCTTCAGTCAATGCTTGGCATTGCACATAGTGATCTTGGGCCTGTGTGCAGCTGCTCAGCCATAGAGCCCCAGTTCATGATGTTACTAACAGAGACGCACTATCTTTACACACTATGTGCTTCACCAGCCCCACTCTGTGAATTAAGGTGGTCTACAGCTTCATGGCTGAATTGTCGTTGCTCCATTTCACTGTAATAGCACTTACAGTTGTCTGGGGCAGATCTAGCAGGAGGGAAATTTAGCTTGTGGCAGAGGTGGCATCCTAGGCCAGTGCCATGTTTAAAGTCACTGAGCTCTTCGGTGCAACACTCTACTGCCGGTGTGCATCTATTGAGGCTGCAAGGTTGTGCTTGATTTGATCCACTTGTCAGTAATGGATGTGGCTGAAACAGCTGAACTCAATAATTAGGAGGGGTGTCCACATACTTTTAGCTATGCAGTGTGTGTATATACTGTTCACTATATTTGTATATTGTGATTGTGTGAACTGCATCACTTACCCACTATGCATAAACATACGTCATTACCCAGAATTCTCCTCAGCTCCTTCACCCACAGTTTTACCTGCAGAGAGAGAACACCCACTAACGCTAATGCTAATTTTGTTTTGTAGTAGTTACTGGATCATTTATAGCAACTATTAAGAAAATTAAAACAGTTAATGAATAATCAACACTGAGATTAATAACTGAGTAATACGTCTGGTTTAAGAGATTAAACATTTTTTTATGTTGACCTTTTGAAATGAATCTTCGTCTGTGATGTCGTATAAGAGAATGGCTCCGTTGGACTCTCTGTAGTAAATGGGGCCGAGAGCATGGAACCTCTCCTGTCCAGCCGTGTCCTGCAGTGTGTTATACAGCATCAAAAACAGACAAAAATAAGCAACATGTAAAGTCAGAGAGTGAGTTTACCACTTTAACAGTGAGACAATTAAAATAATTAAAAACTTAAATATTTTTCTTTCAATTTTAATGGAAAAAGTAAAACATAAAATATTAAAGGTGCCGTTACTTTTTCACAGGTGGTGTCGTATGTGTTGAGGTCAGCAGACGAACAGTGACCGTGTGTTAAAGTGTGCGGTAGTGAGTCTCTGTAGAGGGTGTGGGACTTATTCACACTCAATCAACAGCAATGTGGAATTTGACCAGGGTGCACAAACTTTTGCACACAACTGTGTATGGATGTGGACCCACCCAAATGGACAGAGTGACTCGGTTTCCAGAGATGTTCAACTTCTTGGTGAAGAATGAAGCCTGAGATTGGAATGGAAATAAAATACAGATGACACAATAACAGAAACACCCACTAACTATAAACAATATAACTACAGACTTCATTTATAACACTTAATAAACACTTCATATACACTATAAATAACACTTAATATACACTATAAATAACACTTAATATACACTATAAATAACACTTAACTAACACTTAATATACATTATAAATAACACTTAATATAATATAAATGAAGCTGATAATAGTGTATAAATGAAGGTATATAAATAAACGTGTATAAATGAAAGTATATAATTAAAGGTGTATAAATGAAGATGTGTAATTAAAGGTATATAAATAAAGGTGTAGAAATAAATGTGCGTAATAGTGTATTAATAAGAGTGTATAAATTGAGATATATGAATAAAGGTGTAGAAATGAAGGTGTAGAAATAAAGGTGTAGAAATGAAAGTGTATAATTTAAGGGTGTATAAATGAAGGTGTACAAATGAAGGTGTATAATTAAAGGTGTATAAATTAAGGTGTATAATTAAAGGTGTATACATGAAGGTGTATAATTAAAGGTGTATAATTAAAGGTGTACAAATGAAGGTGTATAATTAAAGGTGTATAAATGAAGGTGTATAATTAAAGGTGTAGAAATGAAGGTGTAGAAATAAAGGTGTAGAAATGAAAGTGTATAATTTAAGGGTGTATAAATGAAGGTGTACAAATGAAGGTGTATAATTAAAGGTGTATAAATTAAGGTGTACAAATGAAGATGTATAATTAAAGGTGTATAAATGAAGGTGTATAATTAAAGGTGTATACATGAAGGTGTATAATTAAAGGTGTATAATTAAAGGTGTACAAATGAAGGTGTATAATTAAAGGTGTATAATTAGGGGTGTATAAATGAAGGTGTATAATTAAGGGTGTATAAATGAAGGTGTATAATTAAAGGTGTACAAATGAAGGTATATAAATAAAGGTGTATAAATGAAGGTGTATAATTAAAGGTGTATAAATGAAGGTATATAATTAAAGGTGTATAAATGAAGGTGTATAATTAAAGGTGTACAAATGAAGGTGTATATAGCGAGCCGGCCTGCTGACCTCTTGTCGTCCCTCACCTGCAGGGTTGTGATGTGTTTACTGTAGAACTTGTTCTCGCAGTACCTCAGGATGACCGATGTTTTGCCCACACAGCCTTCGCCCAGCACGACCACTTTAAAGCTGAAGGCTCTGTGTCCCGCAGACGCCATGACGAAGTTCCGCCCTGAGGTCGAAACCGGAGCCCAGCGCTGTTTGTCCGCTCGTCTCCGTCCGCCTGGCGGTGAAAGGCCCTTCGACCGCGAAGTTGAAGAATCAGATCCGCACGAACTTCCCAAGATCTCACTTTAACTTCCCCGTTTCTGCGCGAACTCCGCCACCGCTTCTTCGCGCTTCCCTCCGCATCCAGCAGGGGGCGATGAGAGCGCGAGTCAGCGCGGTAAACCACGGGATAAAAGCCCTCAAATAAATTTACAGATTACTACAGTTACAGTTTACTACATTTAATTATTGATAGTAACATCAATAAAATGTTTTTACTAAATAAATTGGATGAAAATAATTAAAATGAAGTTAAACTGTAGAAAATAAACGTTTATCGTTATTAAAAATGAATCATTTGAGTAAATCATTCTCCAGCTTCTTTTTGTAAATATCCGTTCCACCTTAAATGTCTGCAGCGCCAGAATGTAACTGCAGCAGCATTTAAGGTGGAACGGAGAATTCCAGCGAAACACGCAGGAACAGGAAGTCTCGCGAGAGTGGGCGAGAGAGTTAGTGTTGGGTCAGTGTTTCAGCAGCTGGTCGGAGTTCCGGTTCGGTCCGGTAATCTCCGCGTTAGCGCTGCGTATCAGACCCCACCGTTCGGGCTCCGCATGGCGGCAGGGCCAGGCTCTGCGTCCCCGCGGGAGGAGGGCGAGTTGGAGGACGGCGAGATCTGCGACGATGAGCCGCAGGAGACGGAGCGCAGGCCTCAGGTCCGCTCGAGCACAGCGCACTTCCGGCCGGGTCTCCGGGCTCCTGGACCGACCGGGGACCCGAGCCCGAGATCCAGCTTCTGGGAGCGGAGTCACGGAGCGCTGGGCCGGCTGCGGTACCGCGGAGGAGGCAGGGGGAACCGAGGGGCTGGCAGGCCGCATGTGGGCCGCTACAACCCCGCGGAGTTGGTGCAGCACAGCCGGAGAGACTCGCCCGGCCGGAGTATCCTAACCTGCGGTCACCCCGCCGGCGGCCGGAGGCGTTTGTCAGCTCTGCTAATGAGCTTTTAGTCTTTCATGTTTCTGTGATTGATCTGCTGAATGACCTGTCCACTTTACTGGAAACACCCCGCTGTGTGAAGCAGGAAAGACGCGCAGATTCGGTTTAGTTGGATTTATTTAGTATTCAAATGAAATACGGGCTATAAGAATTACCCACAATGCATTTCAACTGGAAGCTCAGGGCGTTGCTAATAAAGTGGCCGCTTAGCACAGACGCAATGTAGGTGTTTCTAATATAGTGGCCAGTTAGCGTACATTAGGTGGGTGTTTCCAATAAAGTGGCTTGTAAATATCTCTCTCTCCCTGTCTCTCTCTCTGTCTGTCTGTCTGTCTGTCTCTCTGTCTCTCTGTCTGTCTGTCTCTCTCTGTCTGTGTGTCTGTCTCTCTCTGTCTGTCTCTCTCTGTCTCTCTGTCTCTGTCTGACTGTGTCTCTCTCTGTCTGTCTGTGTGTCTCTCTGTCTGTCTGTGTGTCTCTCTGTCTGTCTGTGTGTCTCTCTCTCTCTGTCTGTCTGTCTCTCTCTGTCTGTCTCTCTCTCTGTCTCTCCGTCTCTCTCTCTGTCTCTCCGTCTCTCTCTCTGTCTCTCCGTCTCTGTGTCTGTCTCTCTCTCTGTTTCTCTCTCTCTCTCTGTCTGTCTCTCTCTCTCTCTCTCTGTACTGGGCCATTGGTTACAGATGGTTTTATGGTTCATGTGAGTTTATAAGGAAGTTCAGGTTAAACTCCTTCCTGCTGTCTGTAGGTCAGGGATGGAGCTCTGTCTCCTCAGGCATAAGCTGAGATCGATCTGGGAATTCCAGCTCACAGAGGAGAGCGGAAATTGGCGGAAGCTTCCAGTTTTGAGCATCTGGAGCTCAGAGAGCTCACCTAGCATGATTGTGTAGTTAGCCTGAAACTTGTAGATGTAAAGTCAGAGACGACAGCTCATCTGCTGCTGCACAGTTTATGTTGGTCATCCTTTAGTCCTTCATCAGTGGTCACAGGACGCCGCCCACAGGACACTGTTGGCTGGATGTTTTTGGTTAGTGGACAGTTCTCAGTCTTGCAGTGACACTGAGGTGTTTAAGAACTACAGCAGCTCTGCTCTGTCTGTTATGGTCTCGTGCACCTTAAACAAGTTTTAAAGGTTCACTGTAGACACATTTACACAGGGAAGTTGTGCATTTATACCGTTTTAGCTTAATGGATCAAAATAGAACAGCCTGATCAGGTGTGGAGTTATTTAACATTATAATTGTAGTAAACGGAGGTGCTGAGATAGAGCTGGGTGGTACAGTTTTCATGATAAACGATACGTCATAATACAAATTTATTTCTGATTTCATAGCCACGTAAAAAAAAAATACTGTACATGCTTCAAATGATTAATGTTTAACGTTTCACTCACTGACCAGCTCAGTGCTGTTAAACAGGACTAATGATGCTCTCTTTGTAGTCAAACATGCAGTCAGAAAGTGTAAGATCACTGTCGATGTCCACATTGTCCTCTCAGAGTTATATCATGATCTAATTCATCACCATAACACTGAGTATCGCCAGGTTGCCCAGCTCTACCCTGAAGGTTCCACCTCAGTGACAGTTTAGTTCCTTTTTTCTGAGATCAAGAACGTTTTAAACACATCAGATCACAAGAATCGGACCTGATCTGGAACTCAGAGTCAGAAATTCTTCACACCTGAGGTCACCTGTATCTCTCGGCCTCACCTGCCAAGGTTCTGAGGGGCAGTGATGATGTAGACACAGTCCGCGAGTTCTGGTGAAGCCTTAACTCTGAGCTCCAGAGAAGCAGGGCGTCCGGCCGATGGGGAGGAAACCAGCCTACGTGGTCAGCAAAGTGGAGAACGGAGTGGACGAAAGCTTCGAGGACCTGCTGCTGAAGTACAAGCAGATCCAGCTGGAGCTGGAGTCCATTCGTAATGAGGAGAAGAAGGCTCTGAAGCCCAACGAGGACTCGCCGCAGAGGGAGGAGGAGGCTGGAGTGGGCACACTGCTGCTGGCTGGCACACAGGGCGGCCAGCCTGAGGGAGTGGTGAGGAGCACGACACCTGATTGTTATTGTGTTAATTTACATTACATTGAATTCAGAACCGTCATCCAACTGTGTTCCACACTGTGGAGTTAGACCTCCGCATTTAACCCATCCGTGCAGTGAAACACCACATACACATTAATGAACACACACGCTAGGGGGCAGTGAGCACACTTGCCCGAAGCAGTAGGCAGTCCTATCCAGCACTATCTGTTGAGCAGTTGGGGGTTAGGTGTCTTGCTCAAGGGCACTTCAGTCATGGATTGTCAGCCGAGGAGATCGAACCAGCGACCTTCCGGTCACAGGGCTGACCTCCAGCCCATGACTGCCCCCAGTACTTGCAGTATTTCTCTGAGTGGTTGTGGCTGAAAGATTAATGTTGTTATATCCATGTTGTGGATCTCTGAGCACAGTTTTCACACTGTGATGTTAATGATAGGATGTTTTGTCAACAATGATGTCTTCACGTTTTTACGTGACCCAATAACACAGAACGGATGAACTGCCTGTAGAAGATTTGGACCAATAAAATGCAACCAGACACCCTTGTGACATCACAACCTTGACTAACTGGCAGTCTGGCTCTCTGGAGTTTGAGCGTCAGGCCAAAAGAAGACCGAATTTAAAGAAAATAATCGCAGTTTAAATGTTATAAACATAATCAAAAAAATACAGTATTTTCCCCAAATCGTTCAGCTCTATATGACTGTGCGATTGGCGCTGATAGAACACCTGCATGGATCACAATAAATACAGATTTACACCAAATACAGCCTGGGAACAACAGTGGAACTGTGCAAACTGCGTAGTAACAAAGTAGCTGATTGGACGACGTGTCGTTATGACCTCATATTTGATCAATTTATTTATACCAGTTGTTTTCTCTTTTCCTTTTGGTCCTTTTTAAGTAGTTTCTTACTTCTAAACACTGATTAAATGGATCAGGCATGCAGAATAATATCAGAACTATATTAGTTATCGTGAGCAGCGCACCAGCATGGGAGCTGTGGGCAGATACTGATACACACCACCATCAGATTTATTGGCGCACACACACAAGTTGGTGTTGGCCGTTGAGCCGTTTGAGTTAAACACAGACGCTGTACATGTAATTTATAGGCGATACACAATGTACGATACACACAGTATGCAAGCAATAAGCAGATTGCACTCTTGAAAAAGGTGGTTCCTCAAGGGGTCTTTTGTAAAGAAAATGGTTCTCTATAGAATCATGAACACTCAAAGAACCATTTGTATGGTTATGTGGTTCTTTGCATCATGAAAGGGTTGGTTAGATTAATGGAGAATGCGCAGTGTCTGGTTCTATATAGCACCATATGGGCTTTTCTATTGATGTCAAGCTTGCATCAGTTGACGAACCCTTTTTGCTGCTGTGTAGAACCATCTACAGCACATTCTCTGTCATTCTGGAAAGCCATTTCACCATGGTAAGAACCCTTTAATCATACGAAGGATTCTTTGAGTGTCCCTGGTTCTGTATAGACCCATTTTCTTAAGAATCCTTGAAGAATCATCTTTTTTAAGCGCATAGTTCCTCTCGTCACCTGAAAGGCTAATTTTATTAGAGAGCGAATTAGCAAGCGCTCTGAGAGGTGTGAAGAGATCTGAGTTCTAAGGAGTTGTGAATAAGAACTGGTCTGAGATCTCATCAGTGCAGAAGAGGAATGAAAGAGAACCTCTTTAAAGTTCCCTGACATTGAGAACACAGGAAGCACCGAGGTCGCCTGCAGCTGGTTCACTTTAACAGAACTGAGTTTTTAGTCCTGATTTCCACAGACAGCATGAAAAATTGATATCAGATATGAGATATCAGCCCATACCAGTCCCAAATCTGTGCATCTCTAGTGTAACTCATCACACAGAGATTTTTAGGGTCTGTTTAAAGCTGCTGTTTGTCATGTTGGTGAATGTCCTTATTTATCTGGTCTTTTTTCCTTTATATTGTCCTCCTGCAGACTGAGGTTTCTGCAGAAGACGCATCGGGTTCGGAGCGAGAGGAGAAGAAAGTCTTTCAGGCTTTCAACATCCGACCCCTCAGACAGAAGCTGCTAACGCCGGCCGAACGGGACGCGCTCAAACCCAAAACCGCGATTGAGTCTGAGAATAAAGAGCCCGAGAAAACGGAGGAGGAGAAAAGTCTGAATGAGTCGACTGCGCAGAACGGTACAGTATAACTGTTGTTACTCTACAGTGAACTTGTGCTGGGGGCTGATCGATCTGAACAACTGCACACATTCTGTAGGGAATAGATTCATCAGTGCAGCTGCCTGTTACCCCACATTACACACACGGTTTATGTGAAGAGTTTGTGTGTCTGTGCTTATGTTTTTGTCTTTGTGTTTTTAGACGCTGAGGAGGACGAGGAGAGGTCGGAGTCAGACTTGAACATCTCACTCCTGAGTACAGATTCATCTGGAACTCCAGCCAAGGTACATTAGACAGTAACACCCATTCACAAACCAACCAAAAACACCCACAAACCACCCTAAATTATCCCAGAATGTCAGAACCATCCGTAGACCACCCTAAAAGCAAGCCAAACGTACAAAAACACCCTGTAGCCACTCTACAACACCCAAAAACTGACATAGAACTGCTCAAAGCACCCAAAATCACCACAAAACACCTGAAAAAAACACAGTAAAACAGCCTAAAATGCACTGGTACATCTACAAACCATCTACAGACCACTTCAAACACCTTGTAACACCTTCAAACCAGCCTAGAGCACCATGAGCTGCCCACAACTAACCACCCAAACCAAAACAACTGCAGTGATGCTATCAGTTGGAGTCCACACTAATACAGTGGTGCGGTGGTGTGTGTTCGGTTAGGTGAAGGGAAAGGACGAGGATGACGAGCTGTCCGAGCTGCAGCTGCGTCTGTTGGCTCTGCAGTCCGCCAGCAGGCGCTGGCAACAGAAGGAGCAGCAGGTGATGAAGGAGACCAAAGAGAAACTGAACCGGACCAAAGCACCGCCAAGCCGGACCAGCCCTGCCTCCGAACGGCTCCGGGTCACCACCAGGTCCACCTCCGCAGGGAGGGGCCGGGCAGGGCTCAGAGGACAGGACAAGGGAAGACCAGCAGGCAGAGTGGGCATGGAGAGGATCAAACCTGCACCTAAAGGGCACAGCGCTAAAAAGACCGTCAGCCCAGGTAACGAACACTTCACTGCCATGATCAGAAGCCACAGCATCCAGGCTGATATGCTTGCAGGAACAGAAAAGCTGTGAAATCCAGGTTTTTGCTGAACTCTCACTTTAGTAAAGTTTATTAGTGCTGAATACCGTGGATTTCCAGCAACGTTGATGTAATTGTCATATTATGGGATGTAACGGGCTGCGTTTGTGTGGTGTATAGGTCCAGCAGCTAAGCAGGCATGGAGGAAGCAGCAGCTGCGGACGTGGAAGCTGCAGCGGCAACAGGAGGAGCAGAGGCAGAAGTACGAGGAAGAGGAGGAGAGGAGGAAGAGGGAGGACGAGATCCGGAGAATCAGAGATCTGTCCAATCAGGACGAGCAGTACAACAGATTCATGAAGCTGGTGGGCGGCAAGCAGCACCGCGGACGCAGCAAGGTGAGTAAAGTTTATTACAGTTGAGATCTGAGAAATCAGGACTGGGGCTACAACAGCTAATCAAAATTAATGATGACGTCGATAATAAAAAATAGTTGACGACGGAATGTCTCAGAATCAAAATTCCTGGGTCCCTAAAAATAAAACTGCTGTGCTGTCTGTAAGGGTGAAATAGATGCTCATGAAGTTTGTTGTTTATCTGCTACAGTCATGGCAGAGCTAGGACTGCGTTTTAGTAGCACAGGGAGAATCTGCGGCAGTGACTGAAGCTGAGCTGTTGTTTGGATCTGTTGGTCTGATCTGCTCAACTTCACTCCACAGGCATCAGGGCTGCTTGTGATCTATAACACACTGACCAGCTCTGATGTGTTTAGTGTTTTTTTTTCGGTTTTCCATGCGATGATCTGCTTCAGGTCTCTGTCTGACGCGGATGGTGATTGCACCGTTAATGTGGTCTGTGGTATTGAATCTCATTATATGATGTGATCAGCCTCACAGAAGCTATTTAACTAATATGTGCTGTATCGTTAGAAGAGAGGCAGGAGAGCAGATCCTGGAACAGTTTTCAGGAGTGGCGCAGAAGATCTCTTGCTGTGATCAGTGATAAAAGTGACCATTTTAGAAAATTAGTATCAAATCAATATCAAAATCAATATTTCTGTTATTGAAACCTACGGTGTATTGGACTAATTCAGACCTCAAAATGAAAAACTAAACTCAACACTGCAAATTTGCTTTATAATGGTTTGTACTGTAATAAAGCCCAAAATAGACCAAAATCTATTTGGTTTAATGCAAAATCCCCCAATCTAGCAACGGGATTCTGTTAGTGCTGTTTGACAGTTTGTTTGTTTGGTTGTTAGTCTGCAGACGCTGACCACAGGAAACCCTTGCTGAAGCAGGGAGTGGACACCTCAGGAAACCTGTACCAGTATGATAACTATGATGAGGTCGCCATGGATACGGACAGCGAAACTAATTCTCCAGGTGAGTATTGATCGCAGAACCTAAAGGCTGATTTGTTGATCAATGATTGTGTGTATGGAGTGTGAGTGTGTGTGTGTCCTTATTGATTAAAGCTGCTTAGAGTTGATCTGATTGTAAAGTGGCTGCATACAGATTTTAGTTTTGCTGTTGATCAGCACCAAGAAGAGTTCTGCTGTTGGTACTATGTCACACTTGTGTACGGTAGCAGAACCCTTTCTGAGCTCTGTGGAACGATATAGAATACATTGGCATTCAATCTGAAGAGCCATTTCACCGTGCAAGGAACTGTTTAAGCACCCGTTTAACCATAGAATTCATGGTTCTGATTAGAACTGTTGCCTTTAATAAAGAACCTTTTTGAAGATCCGTGGTGTAATATTGTCTCTGCAGCCGCTTCTCCAGCACACGATCCGTTTGGAGCGCTTGGGCCGCAGCTCCTGGTTCAGATGATTCCATTCCCCTCAGACTCCTCACCTGTCACACAGGTACACTTCACCTTTAAAACCTGCTCATCCAGGATCCACACATACACAGTCCTGGCTTGAAGGGGAAGTCCACCCAGTTTTTGAAATGTTCTTGTTTATTTACATGTATTTGCCTCTATTAAAACACACCCAGCCCTGGTTCTGTTCTGATCTGAACGCTGGACTGTGGAACTGTGGGAGGTGATTGTGATTAGTTACTTGATTAGTTCAGGTTATTTTGAACAGGCTATGGTGTCATCATTTTGATGGAGCTACACAGCAAGTTTGATTTTGGGTTGAGGTTCAGATTAAAGTGTTGGAAAAGGATTAAAATGGAACCACATGCAATTTTAAAATTCCCCCATAACCCCATGAGCCCAGGTTCAGAGCGGTTTGGTGTGAAACAGTTCAGATATCTTTACAGTGGTGGTGATAGGAACCAGGCGTCGCCATGACTACAACACAGATATAGACATTTTATTTACCATCCAGAACCAACAGTTAACCTACACAAGTCTTCTGAGTTTATAGTGGAAAATCTGGAGTAATTAGTTTTCTATCACACCAAACTGCTCTGAACTGCTCCGTTTACAGCTCAACCATTTAATTCTACTTTAAATTTGTTCCACATTTTTACTTTTTTAGAGTGAGGATCGCCAATTAGAGCAGAGTCCATTTACATACATTTCTCTCTCTCCCTCTCCCCTCCTCTGTCTCTGTCTGACTCTCTCTCTCTCTCTCTCTCTCTCTCTCTCTCTCTCTCTCTCTCTCTCTCTCTCTCTCTCTCTCTCTCTCTCTCAGGATGTCTCTCAGTATCGTGTGGACCCCCTGTTTGTTCGCTTGGCCCCACCCCCTCCTCCCCCACCGATGCCCCCACCAGATGAGCTGGAGCGCCCCCCAAAGCCTCCGTTCGCTGATGAGGAGGAGGAGGAGGAGATGATGCTGAGAGAGGAGCTGCTCAAATCCCTTGCCAACAAGCGCGCGGTCAGAGCTGAGGTGCTGAACTCTGACCTATTAATGTTACTGACCGAGTCAGAGATTCAGGACAGAGTTTCGCTGTAGAGCACGTTCAGAAATTTTTCATACTAAATGTTATGTTGCTTTTTTTTTCACCTCAAAAAGGTCAAAACGGCTTGAAATGGAACACACTTTCAGCTTTTAACCGTTTCACCTCGTTTCTCCATTTGAGTCCTGATTAACTGTTTGTTTCCTCTAGTTCCAGCATTTTATTTTGACAACATAATATTACCTTGTAGTAATTAGCTGTGTTCTTAGAGGGCCCCTGGTGGCTGCAGGGCTCTAAACAGCCACTTAAACTGCTTATTATGTAGATCAGGCTCTGCTTGAATTATAAACACTTTACATAAAATAGATCAATTATTTAAATAATATTTATTGAAACAGAATGAACCATCAAATCCAGCATCTTCGACAGCAGAGAACAGTTGATGATCCAGCACAACGTATTCCTTTAATTTTAGTTATTCTTTGCGGTTTGTTTATTTATATATTTTGCCCATACCATGTGAAGCGACCTTGGGTTTGTGAAAGGAACTATATAAATGTAAAGTTGTAATTATTATTATTATTATTATTTTTATTACAAATATTATGTTTAAGTTCCTCATAGAAACTGTGAAGCAGTTCAGCAGCTGATATTTTACTCACTGATTCTCATTTCCGTTTCAGGTACATTTTGGCACTTCATTGTAATCTCGTTTAACCTTTTTGGTTATTTTGTGTATTTTTTGTGTTTTGATGGTTAACTTTGGTCATGTTGTTTCTGGTTGTTTTGATTGTTGGTTATTTATTTTATTTGTCTATTTATCTGTCTATCCTCCCTCTGCAGGACGCTTCCAGTAACAGTGGTCCTCCGTCTCCAGTTGCCAGGCCCTTAGCTCTGCCCACATCACGGAGCTCCACCTCCTCCATCAGCATCACCAGCGGCTCCCAGACACGCCCCAGCAAATTCACCCGTGGACCCCAGGCCCCCCGACCCCCTCTGGTGGTGCGTCTCTATAGCAGCACTAACACTCACTGTGATAGATCAACACAGGAACCTTTAAACGATGAACAGTCGTTTAAAACTGTAGTTTAGTCCCTGTTTATAGATCACAGCGTCAGAAATAACAATCAATATGTTTATTATAGATTAATAAACAACTATTAACAACAACTATAGATTAATTAACAAGTTTTTCGCTCCACCTTAAACGGTGCAGGAAACCAACTTCACTAACGTGCTGTGAGGTGAGTGTGAATGATGCTAATTGGCGGGCTGCAAGCTTCTATTGATATGATATGAAGCCTTTATTGTCAATATTACAGCTACATCAGCCTCGTAGCTCTGGCACTAAAACCAGTGACCAGGTTTGACTTTGTGGATGTTCCTGTTGTGTAAACAGCAGTAAAACTGCTATTTTGGTTGTTTTTTTTTCTCCAGCTGCCCCGTCACAAAGCGGTGGTGGTGCGTCTGAACGGCTCTGACGACAGCGACTCTGAGGGCGAAGCGTCCAGCTCGGCTCATAGCGTGTTCGGGGGACTGGAGTCCATGATTAAAGAGGCTCGCAGGACTGTGGAGGTGAGACAAGGGAGTTTATTGAATGAGATAATTGTGATGGTTTGGGTTTGGAATGTTTGGATCAGTTATTACAGATGTTTAACATTTAGGGAAGAATGCATTACTGTGTTTGGCCAAAATAAAACATTTTAAAACTTAAAAATCCTGAACGTTTGTTTGTCTGATGTGTTGGTTGTTTTGTTTCATTTCAGTCTGTGTGTTTGTTTGGCTTCTTGGTACTGCATTAGGTACCAGTATGTTGATGAAACATTGTCACAGCGTATGATCTCAATTGTCGCCATTCATTACATCAATTATAATCAGATGATTATTCAAAGGTGCAGTGTAGAAGATTTAACACCCTCTAGTGGTGAAGTTGCAGACTTGGTGTTTATGTCTGAAACTGCGACATATCTGCAATTTATGTCATTAAACTGTATGAAAATTTCTGAATCTTTGACACTGATCAGACAAACATTTATGGGTAATTCTGTTCATTACAAATAAAAAAGCTGTAGCGAGGTCAACATGGCTGACCCCGTCCCCCATAACGGTGGAGGACTGAATGAACCTGCTCAATGAAAGTTGTGTTAAGGTGAAAATTCAGTGGTTGGTTATTTGTGTGTTGCAGATCAGCTGATCATCACTGTGAAAGCTGTCTCAGTGAATGTTGATGAGTTAATGATTCATTTGTAGTGATTAAACTGTGAGATTAATAAGTGAACAGTAAACTCTCACTTTAAGGGTTAATTTGTGTTTGGTTCTCCAGGCGGCCAAACCCAGGACAGTTCCAGCATCAGAGAAGGAGAACAACCCCCTCAGGACCCCGGAGACGCTGCCCGAGGACAGGAAGATGGAGTATCGCCTCCTGAGGGAGGAGTTGGCCAGGTCAGGGTCAGCTGTCTGCAGCGTTAGTGGACAGTGTGATTTGGGGGTGTGAGCTTAGCTGGATTTAGTCCTGTTTATAGCACATTTAATGTGTTTTTGGGTGATCAGATCACGTTTGGATGTAGATCCACCTCGAGGATGCACTGTGATCAGATTACGATCGGATCACTCAAACGACACGACCCTGATTCTGATTGTTTTCTGTGTCCAGTCGTGAGAAGCAGCGCACAGTGAGGTCAGATCCTGCGCTGGCTGCTCCTGTGGGCTCTGAGCTGGACGCAGCTGGACTTCAGTTAAGTGATGCCGAAGACAAGTTCAAGAAACACCGGTCAGTCCATACACCCCTGCTTTCAGACCCACATACAGCACAGCACACAGCAGATGCATCATTACTACTATTATTATTAATATTTTTATTGTTATTGTTGTTGTCTAGTAATCTTAATCTGATTAATCCTTTATAGAGCGTTTGAAATCACTTTAGTAAACTGTCTAGAGCAGGGCAGCTATCAGCCTGTCACGATCAGGAAATATGAAGGATGACCATTATTTCAGATCAAATTGTTGGAAAATGAATAAAATGGAACTACATACAATTTTTAAATTCCACATAACTCGGTGTGTGAGATGTAATCAGAGCGACGCGATGTGAAATGGTTCAGACGTCTTTACAGTGGGAACCAGGAACCAGGCGGCGCCATGACTACAACACAGATCTAGACATTTTATTTACCATCCAGAACAACCAGAGAACCTACACGGGTCTTCTGAGCTTATATGGAATGTTGATGATGGAAAATAGTGGAAAATCTGGAATAATACGTTTTCTTTGGGGACTATTTTGCCCCCAAACCGTTTCATGTAAGAACTTTTAGAGGTGGACATCTGGTTCCTATCACCACCACTGTGAAAAGTTCTGACTTGGTAAGTTCCTCTAGAACAGAGCGTTTCACACCGAACCACTCTGAACCACTGTATTTACATCTTAACTGTTTTTAATTATGCAGAAATTTTGAAAAATTGGTGGAATTCCCCTCTAAATTATAATAGATATTTAGTTAAATGTTAGAATAAGAATCATGTACAGTTGACCATCGAAATCAGCTTCTGTTCCTCTGCCCCCTTCCCCCAGCCCCCCATTCTAATGATCGCTTTAATGGTAAAATAAATTATTTGCTTTATTGTTTACTTTTAGTCATCTGTCTGTCTGTCTGTAGTGCTCAGCTGGAGAAGGACCAGGCTCTGCTGGAACATCTCCGTCAGCAGGAGCTCAGGAAGAAGGAGTCTCTGAAAGCGGCGGAGGCGAAAGTGGCACGACTGAAGGAGCAGCTCTTGGCTTCTGAGCGGGTTGTGAGCGCCAATCGGCTGCTGCTGAAGAAACTGCAGGAGCAGGTGGAGAAACGTTTTACACACTTGCAGCCATGTTTGGGTCTTTAAAGGGCCCATATCATAGAATGTTAAGGCATCAAGGTTGTGATGTCACAACTCATTTTCATATTACTAATTTAGCCAATACAGCAGTTTAGCCCCGACCATTCCCACTGGAGTGATGTATTGTTCCTATGAAATGTCTGTAGCAGAGTTGCTGGCATGAAAGATGTAAAGATGGTGGGGAAAAATGAAATATTTTGGCTGTGGCGAAGCAAATGCTCAATATACCATTCAGATCAGAGCTCATTTACATATATCTGTTATAATGGCGCAGTAACAGAAACTGCCTGTTTCCTGCATTTAACCTCACAAAAGTTATGATTGGACTTCAGGGCGAAAGCAGTGAAAATAATCGAGTATCTGCCCTTTAAATCATCCTGTGTCTGCTTGTACAGGTTCACCGTGTGCAGCACCGTGTGGCAATAAAGCAGCACCAGGCCCTGCGGCTGGAGAGGGAGATGCTGGTGGCTCAGGCGAGAGCAGCGCAGAGCGGCTACAAACGCAACACCACCGTCTCTCAGCTCTCGGTGAGCAATACGCCACTAACACACACCACCGTCAACACCACTAACACACACCGTCAACACCACCAAAACACACCATCAACACCACCAACACACACACACACCATCAACTCGCGCCAGCACTCCCTACGCCAGCACTCGTGCCAACACCATCTACGCCAATGCTCGCGCCAACACCACCAACGCTCGTGGCGGCACCGCCCGCGCCAACACCACCAACACTTGTGGCGACACCGCCCGCACTCGTGCCAACACCGCCAACGGCCGCGCCACCCACGCCAACGCTCGTGCCAACACCGCCGCCGTCACGGCAAATGCTCATGGCGACACCACTCACGGCAACACCGCCCGCTCTCGTGCCAACGCCACCTACGCCAACACTCGCGCCAGCGCCACCTACACCACTGCTTGCGCCAACGGCAACACTCGCGGTGACACCGCCTGCACTCGCGCCAACACCACCTACGCCAACGCTCGTGGCAACACCGCCCACACTCGTGCCAACACCGCCAACAGCCACGCCACCCGCGCCAACGCTTGCGGCGATACCAGCCGCACTCACGGCAACGGCACCTACGCCAACGCTCGCAGCGACACCACCCGCACCAACACTGCCAATGTTCACGGCAACACCGTCTGCTCTCGCGCACCCGCAACACTCGCACCAACACCACCTACGCCAATGCTCGTGGCAACACCGCCTGCACTCGTGCCAACACCGCCAGCGGCCGCACCACCTACTCCAACACTCGCGCCAACACCGCCAATGCTCGTGGCAACACCGCCAACAGCCGCGCCACCCGCGCCAATGCTCGCACCAACACCACCTACGCCAACGCTCACGGCAACACTCGCGCCAACACCGCCAATGCCTACGCCCAAGTTGGCACGAGAGTGTGCATGAGCGTGAGTCTTAGTTGGCCCGAGTGCCACTCATGCCAACACAGCAACTCGCACTCACGCTCTCACTCACGCCAACTAACACCACCAACGCTCACACAAACATCCCCCCCTCCTAATGCTAACACGCTAATGCTGTTTTATTCTGTTTCTCAGCCCGGTAAGCGGCGTCGTGTGGACGGTTCTGACGCTCACTATCTGGAGCTGATTGCCCAGAAGAAGCGTCTGCAGCAGCTGGAGAGCGAGTACGCGCTAAAGATCCAGAAGCTGAAGGAGGCCCAGGCTCTGCGTCAGGCTCAGGCCCCCGGCAGCCCGTACCGTGTCCCCCAGCCCAGCCTGCACGACCTCACGCAGGACAAGCTAACGCTAGCCAGTGAGGACCCCGACCCTGAGGAAGAGGAGCTTCAGCCTGCCGGAGCCACCAACACCCGCCGACGGTCATTCAGGGAGTCCGGCTCCTTCACCAAACCCAAACTGAGCCATCCCGAGACCCCGACCGCACCCAGCGCTCCCGCAACGCCCGCAAAACACGGACCGAGCAGCACCGAAAACCCCCCTCCAGAGCTGCTGCTGGGGCTGAACGTGGAGGACCTGCGGCTGCGCTACCAGCAGTCCAGAACACTGCCAGAGCTGCTGCAGCACGAGCTGCGCTCACTAGGTGGCGCTCTGGGGGTCATCCGGTCCAGTGACAGGGTACGTTTATTTGAGTGAAAGAGACTATTATCTAAAAAAAACTGACCAGAAAATTCAGGCCTCAGGCTGTTAAAGCTGCTGTGAGCTACAGATGACAGTGTGTAATACAGCGTTACTAATCAGATATCTGTTCACAGTCCATTATTGATCCGTTTTCTGAAATGGTGTTCATATTCTGTGCAGGTGATCCAGGTGGATTTTGACCCACTGGCAGCTCAGCAGGCTCGAGGGGAGCTGAAGCCAGTTCCTTTTGGACCATATCGCAGTCCACTGTTAGTGTTCAGATCCTACAGGTGAGGAACTTCTGCCGTTCTGGAAGGAAGGAACCGGAGCTGCACTCTGTGAATAGGATAGAACCATAACAGTGAACAGAGATCATTAAGTTAATCGTCAAATATCGATTTGAATCATCAGTCAAATCTAAACACAGTAACGTCTTTCAGAACTGACCCAAAGTGAAAACTGAGCACTCGGAACATAAAAATACTTCGTTTGCTTTTCTTTAGATTTTTTGTACCAACATATTACAGATTCCCAAAAACGACAGCAAAGCACACTTGAGCGCAGACTCAGCACACGTTTACACTTAGACTGAGATTCCTTATCCTGTGTGAATCACTCATAAACATCATGGAGGTCCTGAGGTTAAACTGGCATCGCCCCTGCATGGAAAACTAATCCTGCCACAGAAAGGTTTTAATCTGGAGCCCTAAACTGTCTGATGCTGTTACAACCCCATTTCCAACAAAATTGGTAAATATTAAAAAATAAAATTAAATTAAAATAAAATATGTAAATAAAAACAAAATGCAATGATGTGCAAATCATTTAAACTCTGTTTAATTAAAAATTAGTACATAGACAACATAACACACTCCAGAAACGTGGGACGGGGAACAAAAGGCTGGTAAAATTGTGTAATGCTAAAAAAAAAAAAAAAAAAAAACACCTGCTGGTTGATTGGCAGCAGGTCAGTAACATGATTGGGTATAAAGAGCATCTCAGAGAGGCGGAGTCTTTCAGAAGGGAAGATGAGGAGGGGTTCACCACACAAAGACCACTCAAATAGCGCAGCGATTCAATAATAATGTTTCTCAACATAAAATGGCAAAGAACTTCTGCTTTTCATCATCTGTGGTACATAACATCATTAAAAGATTCAGAGAATCTGGAAAAATCTCTGTTAGGGACGAGGCTGAAAACCAGTATTTGCTGGCCGTGATCTTTGGGCCCTCAGGCAGCACTGTATTAAAAACAGACATGATTCTGTAGTGGAAATCACTGCATAGGCTCAGAAACACTTCTGAAAACAGTTAATCACTGCATCCACAAATGCAAGTTAAAACTCTAAAACTCAAAGAAGAAACCAGATATAAACTGTCATGGACACGTTCAAAATGGGCATATAATTTTCAAAAAAACACTTGTTTCAGCGTTTGATTTGTTGTCTTCGTACTGTTTTCGTGTGTCGTTGGATTTTTTTTTCTTAACACTTTGAACACTGTCCCATCTTTTTTGGAAATGGGGTTGTATTTTTTTAAATAATGAGCTGCTGATACGGATCTGATTCCTGCATCGCTGTGCTTGTCTGACGATGCTGCTGTTGAGCTTGCTGAGTTAGGTCTGCTGCTCTGATGTAACGGTGTGTGTGACTGTGTTGTGCTGCAGGTTCAGTCCGTATTTCCGCACTAAGAAGAAACTGTCGCTCAGCTCCACCACCTACAGCAACCTAATCGAGCCCAGAAAGTGTTTCTGTCGCTTCGACCTGACGGGCACGTGCAACGACGATGACTGCCGCTGGTAGGTCCCCATAAGTCCCTCCCTGTTTAATCTATGTGAGCAGCGGCTCCTGATTCCTCCCCGTGTGTTTGTCTCTCTCAGGCAGCACATGAGGAACTGCACTTTAAACGGAAACCAACTGTTCCAGGACATCCTGTCCTACAGCCTGCCTCTGATTGGCTGTTCAGAGGACAGCGCCACCGACGAGATCAGCCGAGCCACAGGTACCGCCTTCTCATTTCCTGTTTCCTGTATGCTCCTGTGTTCCTGCAGCTCCCACCTCACAGCAGAGCTTTCGATCTTCCCTGTCTTACAGAAAAATACATCAAGAAGCTGTTCGGCGCTAATAAAGATCGGATGGGGACAGACCAGAAGGCCGTTCTGCTCGTCAGCAAAGTGAACGAGAGCTTACGGCACGGTGAGTGACCGCCGACCGATAGACCGCTTAATCAATAGCGTTAAGGGCTTATGGACCTGTTTACTTTGAAATGACGCAGCTTACCTTATGCAGCTTGTTTGTGAGGAAAATAACAATTTCCTCATATTTAATGCTGTAATACGCTGCAGGAAGGGTAGGGGGCGCTATGACCTTTGAGTTTAATAATAGGTGTGTTTCTTCCTGCAGTGCCTCCCTACACCACCTATAAGGAGAAGAGGAAATGGAGGCCAGAGCCTCAGAGAGTTCAGGCTGAGCCTGGAGAGAGCGAGGAGGAGAGCAACGTTACTGTCCCCCCTCCTACACAGAGCGGTACACACTCTTGCACGCTCTCACACACACACACACACACGGTTTAGTCCTGCCCACTCGGCCTACAGTGGTTTAGTCCCACCATCTCGCCTAGGGTCATTTAGGCCCATCCATCCATCCATTTTCTAAGCCGCTTCTCCGTCAGGGTGGCGGGGGGGTGCTGGAGCATTCATATTAAAATTTTGAAGAGTGTTTTTGAGTTTTGAGGTGGTTTTTTTTTTTTTTTTTTTTTTAAATGAGTTCCAATACAGGGCAGCCAATAAGAACAACTCATTTACATATATGCATCTTAAAGGCACAGTAACAGACAAGGCCTGTTTAATTGTAAGGAATAAAGAGAGGATGAAAAATGATCATGTAGACATGAATTGTTGTACATTTTTGGTAAATAAACCTCACAAGTATATAAAAACACGAAAATGAAGGAAATTAATATTTTGTTTCTGCCCGATTGATGTTGCTGTTGAAGAATGGCTTTGTTTTTAAACAAAGTTAAAAGTTTAAACGGAGTTCCTCTAACTGCCTGGGGTCACTGAGAGTGGACGTGTCTGTGGTTTGTTTTGGCAGACGGCCATTTCCCGGAGTGCTGGTCCATTTCGGATGTGTGTGTGACTCAGGATGACAAGCGATATTTTGACAGCGAAACTGACGACATCTCGAACCTGGAGTACAGTGTGTTGGAGAGCCCACGAGACGTGCAGCTGTGGATCAAACTGGCCTACAAATACCTCAACCAGAAAGACACGTAAGCTGAGGCTACACTGTTGGAGTGTCTGTTCACCTGCTTCTCATTGGAATCTTCGGTTCCACCTTAAATGGTGCAGTGGTTACATTGTGGCGGCTCAGGCTGCTGCACCATTTAAGGTGGAACGGAAATTCCATTAAGAAGCAGCCAGCTTCACTACTGCTTTTAAGACGAGTGTGTGATGATTTAGGCGTGATGCTGATTGGTGGAATGTTAGCCGCCGTTGCTGTAAGCTACGTTAGCCTCGTAGCTCCAGTGCTAAAACTCAAAGAGGACGTCAAATATCAAACCCTTGCTTTGGGGTTAATTAAGCAAGCTCATAATTAATAATATTACATAATAGATTTTATTCATTATTAATAATTTAACTCTCCATTCCCTGCAGCAGTGTGGGTGAGTGTCTGGACGCTGCGTTGAACACGCTGTCCCGTGCTCTGGAGGACAACCGCGAGGACGTGGAGGTCTGGTATCACTACCTGTCCCTGTTCTCGCGGCGTGGCAGCAGGGACGACGTGCAGGAGATGTGCGAGATGGCTGTGGAGCATGCGCCGCATTACCAAGTGTGGTGGACTGTGAGTTATTTTATTGGTAATTTATCCTATAGTTATTACTGATTTATTACTGATAAATCATATGGTTGTTATATTTAGTTGCATAAGTAGTTACACTTACATTAAATGTATATTGTGCCTTGACATTTACTTTTTAATGCTAACACAGCGGAGTCTTTGTCAAATTTGTATAATAATGAATGAATAAATAAATGAATAATCAGTCAAATATCTCCTACTTACTGACACTAATGTAGTAGTGTATTAGTGTGTATGTAACACAGTTGTAAACATATCACAATTTCTAGTTTCACTGAGTTATTAGAAAATGCATCTTATAAGAAATATACAATTATAACATTGTGTTGTGTAATGTAATTAAGGCTGTCAAAGTTAATATGATAATGATTTAATGCAAATTGATTAAACATTGTTCAGGTTCTGAATTCACATGATGAAAATAAATATGATTATTGGATCACTGAAAGTAATAAATACTTTCTGATGCAGATTATTTTGTTCACGTATTTAGTGATAACACAAAGCACTGCTTTATTGATGGATACAAATTTGAGCAAATGTGATCAATCTTTATTAACTACACAAAATAATGTGATTAATTACAGTTCATTTGAACTGATTGACAGCCTTAAATACAAAATAATGTAAAATTGTGTTTGTCATAACATTAAATGACGCTGAATGGTTAAAACAGTGAACAGACCTCCGCAGTGCTGGGAGGAAGAGATGGCATCTTTATCATTTTTGTGGTCTTTTTTTGGTAGTATATTTAATCATTTATGTATTATTTTTGCTGTGTGTTTACAGTATCTGAACATTGAGAGCACCTTTGAGAGGAAGGACGCAGTGTGTAACAGCATGCTGCAGTTTCTGCTGGAGCCTTCAGAGGGTGACAGAACTGAGGAAAGATCCTTCGAGCTGCTGGAGACGCTGCTGTACCGAACACAGCTCAGTGTGTTTACAGGCCGACTGCACAACGCTCGCACAATACTACAGGTACACTCACCGTGCTCGCACAATAATACAGGTACACTTGCCCGCTGTGCTCGCACAATACTACAGGTACACTCGCTCGCTGTGCTGGCACAATACTACAAGTACACTTGCTCACTGTGCTGGCACAATACTACAAGTACACTTGCTCACTGTGCTGGCACAATACTACAGGTACACTCACTGTGCTGGCACAATACTACAGGTACACTCACTGTGCTGGCACAATACTACAGGTACACTCACTGTGCTGGCACAATACTACAGGTACACTCACTGTGCTCGCACAATACTACAGGTACACTCGCTCACTGTGCTCGCACAATACTACAGGTGCACTTACACAATGCTTGCACAATACTACAGGTATACTCACTGTGCTCGCACAATACTACAGGTAAACTCACTGTGCTCACACAATACTACAGGTACACTCAAACTCACTGTGCTCGCACAATATTACAGGTACACTCGCTCACTGTGCTTGCACAATACTACAGGTATACTCACTGTGCTCACACAATACTACAGGTACACTCAAACTCACTGTGCTCGCACAATATTACAGGTACACTTGCTCGCTGTGCTTGCACAATATTACAGGTACACCTGCTCGCTGTGCTTGCACAATACTACAGGTATACTCACTGTGCTCACACAATACTACAGGTACACTCAAACTCACTGTGCTCGCACAATATTACAGGTACACTTGCTCGCTGTGCTCGCACAATATTACAGGTACACTCATACAACGCTTACATAGTACTACAGGTACACTCACTGCTTGCACAATACTAGAGCTCGTACAATACTACAGGTACACTTGCTCATTGTGCTCGCACAATACTACAGGTACACTTGCTCACTGTGCTCGCACAATACTACAGGTACACTTGCTTACTGTGTTCACACAGTACTACAGATACAGGTACACTTACACTCACTGTGCTCGCACAATACTACAGGTACCCTCACTGTGCTCACAAAATACTAGAGGTACACTCACTGTGCTTGCACAATACTACAGGTACACTCACTCACTGTGCTCGCACAATACTACAGGTAGACTCACTCACTGTGCTCGCACAATACTACAGGTAGACTCACTCACTGTGCTTGCACAATACTACAGGTACACTCACTCACTGTGCTCGCACAATACTACAGGTACACTCACTCACTGTGCTCGCACAATACTACAGGTACACTCAGACAGCGCTCAAAGCCTCTTTTATTACTTAAAATCAAAATTTTTGCAGTAGGGACCCTGAAGGAGGCCCAGTACGACATGGGAAATTGTGGGGGTGCTGAAGAGCGAACGGATACATTCCTGGGAAACAGAGACAGTCTGAAAGTTTCTGTGGTGTTTTACATGGTTTTGCAAGTGACATCATTACAGGAGTGAAGTCTGTGTGCAATTCTAGACAGAACCGATAAAAAGCTACCATGTTTGCATGGCTGCTATATGCACAGCGACAGCGTGGCCAGCAAAGCAGAATGTTTATGTTCTAAATAAAGTAGAAATTTGTTTTGTACATGATTGAGAAATGTGCATTATGATGTGTAATAACTGTGTAATAAAACACCACACACTATGATGTGTGGGTTTTTGTTTTTTTTTGTTTTTTTTTTGTGTCTCTGCACAGAGCGCTCTGTTGTCGGAGGGAGAGGGGAATGTATCTGGGGGTCTCAGTCTGTCCCATGTCAGTGTGGCCTGGCTGTGTTATATCCACCTGTGTGAGTTCGGAGCGCTGCCCTCTCGCCTGTTTGATCCGGCAAACTCCAACCCATCCCGCATTGTCAGCCTGGAGCACTTCCTCCTGCCCTGGAGCTCCAAACAAGACCTAAACACCCACCCAGACCACCTCGTCAGTCTGTTCCAGGGTGAGAGCGACTACAGCCGGGTCAGCCTCGCTCTGATGCTGCCTGCTTTCAACTCATTCTCTTCAGTTCTGATGCAGATTGTCAGATTTTCAAAATACTGCTTTAGAATTTCAGTCCTGAGAATCAGAAAATGTTCCTCTTCTGCAGATGCTCTGTCTCACTGTGTGGGTGATCAGGTGTCTCTGGCTGACCGGGCGCTGGCATGCCTCCCTCTGCACACTAATCTTGTCCACCTGCTGCGGCTGCTCGGCAGGTAAAACGCACACCTACAGGTAGTCCTGAACTGCTACTACGATGTAGGATAGGAGCTGTAGGATTGGAAGGGGAGGACAGGAGTAGTAGGATGAGTTTCTGGATGCATCCCTGTTTAGGAAGCACCTCACTGTATGCACTCAATCATATCGTTTCACCTACCGTGCAACACTTTGTTCTGAGATGTTTTATTTGAACTGTTTTTTTGGCGTGTCCTGCTTTTTCAGCCTTTCATCGGTTGATTTTCACAGTTTAGAGTTCAGCCTGCAGCTCCTTTTATCTTGAAGGGATCTTCTCTTGCATGTTCTTCACTGCTGTCCTCAGACCCTCCATAGTGCTCAGATTCTCAATGAGCCAGACGAGATCTGGGGGGTTAAAACGGCGCCCGAGTTTCAATAACAGAGCTGTGGGGCATTCTGGATTGCTTTGGGTGAACAGACAGAATAAACACAGCAAATACAGAAATGAAAGATCTATGTAGGTAAAGCTGGGAGATATCAAAAAATATAGCATTGCGAAACTTAAATGATACACAATGTATTCAGATGTCTGATCAATTGGAACAGAGAAAAAAAGATCTGTCTTAAAAAATACTGTCAAAAACTGAACATTGATTTTATTCAGTGTTTTTCACTAAATCCAGTTAAACTGTCTAATTTTCCTCTCTTTATAATGAAACATGCAGACAGTTTGTACAAGCACTGATGATGAACATCATACGAAAATGCAGATTGCAAGAATAAGCAAGTCAACTAGACTGACAGTGTACAGTATTGTTTAGTGTGTGTGTGTGTGTGTGTGTGTGTGTGTGTGTAGGCACCAGGATGCGGTTGGTGTGTGTGAGAGTGTGCTGAGTGACTGTCCTCACTGCTGCCCACTGCTGGAGGTCCTGAGTGAAGTACATCTGGCGTCTGGAGCGGTGGAGGAAGCGTCAGGCATTTGGCTCCGAGCCCATTCGCTCTGTCCTCAGAACGCTCAGATATTCTACCACCTGTACAAACACCTGCATTCACAGGTTAGAGTGCATTACCCCTAACACAGCACAGAGAAGACAGACCCCCCCCTCTTAATGGGCCCATCTCTGTGTAGCTGTGCTGTGTTGTATTGTCTGTGTTGTGCTTTTTTTTTTTGTTCACATTATGCTAAGATGTGCTGTGTTGTGCCTGTGCTGTTTTCATTTGTTGTGCTGTACTAAGATATTCTGTATTTTGTCTGTGCTATGTTGTGTTGTGCTTGTCTGTGTTGCGTAGTGCTGTGTAATTGGTCTCTTTCTCTTTCTAACTGTATCTCGTTCTACAGGAGAAGCATAGTGAAGCTGAAGAACTCTTTGAGAAGTTTGTGTTGTCTTTCTGTGAGCCGGTCAGCGCTGCCCCCCCTCCTGTAGCAGTACTGAGGTAAGAGCTGCACTGGACTCTCAGATTCTCTCCCTGAGAGCGAAGCGATTGACCCGCTTAGCATCTTAAACTCACTTGTTTACTCAGTGCTCTGGCAGCCAGTGCATTCCTGTAGTTAGACTGTCTTTTATTCTCAGTCACATTTACTACCCAGTTCCTCTCCATCTGCAGGCACCTCCTTGGCCTCCCAGCGCAGAACCTTCAGACAGCGCCTCCCAGCGTCCAGCCCAAGCTCCAACAGCAACTGCAGACACAGCTCCCCTACCTGAGCCTCGTACACAGGTGAGTCACCTCTGTGACTCCTTGTAAGCACTAAGACCCAATACTAAATGGGGCTAAAAAGATCAATCACTGAAAGATAAGACTAAATCACACTGTAGTTTGTATTAGATTAGGAATATGGTTTTTTGTGAGATGGTTCTGTGGTTCCGTCTCTGATGTGGTTCTCTCCCCAGTCTGTGGCAGTCTTTGCGGGGCAGCGTGGCGGAAGCTGTGGAGGCGTTTGAGGCGGCGCTGGGGAGCGTCTCCAAACTGGACGCCCTGCAGAAGCTCTGGCTGGAGTAAGTGCAGAAAAACACACTGACACTTTAAAGAGCCCATATCATAAACTGATGTCACAACCGTGAACACATTCCCATATGACCACCCTTTCAGCCTACAGCAGCTTAGCCCCACGCGTTCAGCCTACAGCAGCTTAGCCCCACGCGTTCAGCCTACAGCAGCTTAGCCCCACGCGTTCAGCCTACAGCAGCTTAGCCCCACGCGTTCAGCCTACAGCAGCTTAGCCCCACGCGTTCAGCCTACAGCAGCTTAGCCCCACGCGTTCAGCCTACAGCAGCTTAGCCCCACGCGTTCAGCCTACAGCAGCTTAGCCCCACGCGTTCAGCCTACAGCAGCTTAGCCCCACGCGTTCAGCCTACAGCAGCTTAGCCCCACGCGTTCAGCCTACAGCAGTGGTCCTGTACTGACACTCTCCGTCTCTCCTCAGTTATCTCCTGTTTGCTGGCAATAAGGTGGTGGGGGTCCAGCCGGGGGGCCGTGAGCTACGCATGTTCACTGACCTGCTGCAGCGTTGCCTAGCAACTGTTCCCAGCAGGGTCACTCTACCTTACAACAGCACCACCTACTGGAGCTCCTACACCTTCCACAACCAGGTCAACTCACGCACACCTCACGCGCGCACCTCATGCGCGCACCCCTCACGCACACACACACCTCACGCACTCTGTCACTTCATGACTGTGACTAAGATCACGAACATATGCAAAACATCCACTCATCATTTCTGTGCTTTGATTTTCTCAATTAAAAAAAATATCTAATTTAATAGAAAAGGTGATTTTCAGAATTACAGGAAATTAAACTGGGCTAGAATTTTATTGGGCTTGGATTAGCTTTCGCCTCCTAACACGCTGTGCTTCAGATTGAGACAGTAAGTTCTTGAAATGTGTTTGGGTTCAGAAAATGTCTCCATTAAATCTCTAGTGCTGGTCTGTAGTGAGCAGAGGGAGAGTGCGAGGGTAGGAGAGTGTGTTAGTGTGAGCGAAGGAGTGTGTGTTGCTTTGTTGCTCTCTGAAGCTCTTCCTGTGTGTTTCAGGTGATCTCGTTATTCCTGAACTTTCTTCCTGCATCTCTGCACACCTCAGTGCTGGAGAGACTCCGACACTCGATGCCCACGAACACTGAATTGGCCCTCAGGTACACACACTCACACACACACACACTCTCACACACTCACTGTCCATTTTATCAACTCCACTTACTATATTGGTGCACTTTGTAGTTCTACAGTTACAGACTGTAGTCCATCTGTTTCTCTGCTACTTTGTTACCCCCTTTTACCCTGTTCTTCAGTGGTCAGAACCCCCATGGACCCTCACAGAGCAGGTACTATTTGGGTGGTGGGTCAATCTCAGCACTGCAGTAACATGTGTGGTGTGTTGTGCTGGTCTGAGTGGATCAGACACAGCAGTGCTGCTGGAGTTTTTAACACCTCAGTGTCGCTGCTGAACTGAATAGTCCACCAACCAAAAATATCCAGACAACAGCATCCTGTGACCACTGATGAAGGACTCTAGAGCATGATTAGCTTATACTATAGAGCAAGAGATGAGCTGTTTTCTCTCGCTTTACACCTGCAGTGTGAACCGAGAACGCATGTGCGTCTAATAGAGTGGACAGTGTTTAAAAATGAGCGTCGAAACAACATTATTAAATTTCAGCAACACTTAAGCCTCAAATCATTAGAGACTGTTTGGGGTGAGAATCAGGCCGGAATATTCGCTCCACTGCTGCAGAGCTGCTGCGGCACATCAGCAGAACTACAGGGTGAGTCAAAAGTCACAGGACAGGTTTTATTTTATTTTTTATTTTATTATCAACTTTTATCTCTGGTGTCATCTCAAAAAATTGTGTGTGCTCAGAAAATCCGTAACAAAGACCGCCTTGTGACAGCATTTCTCCAGAGATTCTCATGTGGGTTCATAACAATTGGATCCTGCGCCTTCAGCTCTGTGTTCAGCACCAGGGACAGCACATTGAACACGTCAAATAGCTGTGCATCACAGGCAATGTTCCCAGTTGCTGTAGCAACTTTGTGTTATAACTTTTGAACCACAAGAGATATTGCAAATCTGATTGTGACAATCGATTTCTGAGACAATTCTTCTTTGATCTGCTACATGACCACCTTCCCACTGGAAAAAACCTGCCTTTGATCCAATATAGAGGCTTTGAAGGCGGCAGCCATGTTGTTCTGGACATAGCCTAAAAGATAGGCCCCCTCACCCCTTACTTGCTGGGCTATTCAGATATGTCAGTTTCCATTTCGTTTCTGAAATAAAACGGTGTCCTGTGACTTTTGACTCATCCTGTAGATGTTTGGAGTTAACGCAGAACTGCTAATTCACCCTTTAATGCTGTAGACTGACGCACAGATTGACACACAGCAGCGCAGAGAACAAATCGATTGTTTGGAGATGAATGAACTTTACATTAATTTACATTTATAATCACTCTGGTTTCCTGATACGTTTAATCTGCAGCAATTCGAGAAACTGAAGTCCCTTCTCTTTCTCCGGCTTCTCATTCGAATTCTCCCGTTCCACCTTAAATGGCGCAGCAGGACAATCTGGTGCCTCAGGCACCATTTAAGGTGGAACGAGACAATTGGACCGAGAAGTGACTTCAGCCTCGTAAAAAGTCAAACATTAAAAAGTTTTAACATTTCGGTTGCGACCCCTGAGCTAAGCCTGCTAGTAAGGGGTGGTCAGCATGTGGGGCGAGCGAGTGCCCGTCTGCTTGAACTGTCCGCGGCTCAGTCAGGACTGCACAGTCGCCACCAGCCCAGTTACCGACTGCACTCTGTGGCTCATTTTTCCCGGATTGACTGAAGCCTGTAGCAATTTTAAATACAAAACAAAACACAAAGCATATTTCATGTAGTTGAGAGCCCTGTTTCAGAGCGCCCTCTGCCGGAGGGGGTTAATGTTTGTGTTGCGGTGATGATGCTCCATGTTTCCCAGTGTTCATGCTTACTGTCGCTGTGCAGGTTGGTGCAGCAGGAATGGAGTGATGGAAACGTTGAGCATGTGAAGCTACAGACGAAAATGCTGAGCTCTAGCGCCCCCTACTGTCTGGCCAGTTGGAAGATGTAAGTCATTTTCTAGCCACAGTGAAATGCATCCATGAGTCACTCTGTAGTGGTTCTAGAATGTTAGAATTGAGTCTAGTCAGTTATGGTGTTATGTAGAACATCACTGATACTTTATAGGTATTCATGTTTATTGAGACTCTAAGACATTCTATACATGAGGGTGACGGTGTTCGCCAGCTTCCTCTTCCTGTTCCATTTAAGGAGGAATGGAAAAATCGAACATGGTAACTCGAGCCTCATAGTCCTTAAAGTCTTAATAAAGCCTCCTTTTTAACTCTGTCTCTGTACGTGACTGGTTGATGCTCTGAATCTCTGTTCGTGATTGGTCGATGCTCTGAATCTCTGTAATTGATTTGGCTGATAGTGTGTTGCTGTTTTTCTTGCCAGAGCGATCGCTGTACAGAGGGAGCAGAAGGCGAGAGCTGAGGTAAGTGAGAGGGAATGATGAAAAAGCAGCTCTTTCTTTTTTATTTGACCGTTTTAGTCTGAATAGTTTGTTTGTATCACACATGTTCTCTTTCAGTGAGTTCTGTTCTCCTGTAATCAGCCAGGCTCTGTTCCTCCGTCTGCGCCTCGTCCTCCGGCGGCTTGTCTCTCTTTTGTTATATCTCTTCTTTTCTGCAGGTTTTACTCAGCATGTGTGTTTCAGTGTCCGTCAGATGGAAGGAAGGGATGGAAATAAAGTCGTGGAAACGGTTCTGATAAATCTCACTGTGTGTGTGCGTGTGTGTGTGTGCGTGTGTGCGTGTGTGCGCATGTGCTGCAGGTGCAGAGACTTTACCAGCAGGCCCTTCAGAAGCTGCCCCTTTGTGCTGCTCTGTGGAAAGATGTAATTACTGTCCTTAAACTCTCACTCTCTCTGACACTCACGCACCACACACACACACACACACTTGTTCACTCACACACACGTGTGCACACACACACACTCTTGTTCACTCACACACACACACTCACACACCACACTCTTGTTCACTCATACTCACGCACACTCGCGCTCTCTCACACACACACACCACACGTGCGCTCTCTCACACCACACGTGCGCTCTCTCACACCACACGTGCGCTCTCTCACACCACACTCACACACACCAGACAGTAAACCAGGCCAAGAGCTTTAACTCTGAGCAGCAGCTACTCCAGTACACTAGGTGGTGCCATGCATCTACTCAGGGAGGCTTAATTCTAGCCATTTACTGACAACAGCACGTTCAGATTTCAGCTGCTTGATAAAATAATGTAGTTTATTTATTTCATTAAACCAAATAATTTCTGAGAGGCTCCTCTGTGTGTAGCTCCGGTCTCTGTGTAACTTCTCTCTCTCTCTCTCTCTCTCTCTCTCTCTCTCTCTCTCTCTCTCTCTCTCTCTCTCTCTCTCTCTCTCTCTGCTCTATATGTCTCTCTCTCTCTCTCTCTCTCTCTGCTCTATATGTCTCTCTCTCTCTCTCTCTCTCTCTGCTCTATATGTCTCTCTCTCTCTCTCTCTCTCTCTGCTCTATATGTCTCTCTCTCTCTCTCTCTCTCTCTCTCTCTCTCTCTCTCTCTCTCTCTCTCTCTCTCAGTGGCTGCTGTTTGAAGCTGCAGGTGGGGGTAAAGCTGATTCGCTGAGGAAACTGGTGTCAAAGTGGCAGGATGTTGGAGTGAGTCTCAGTGAGCTGCTCAGATTAGGCCCCGCCTCCTCAGACGCTCAGGTGGACCCGTGAGGCCCTTCAGTCTGCAGACACCACCACCCCACCCCACCCCCACCCCCCCAATCTGCACAACACAACCCAAACCCCCCCCACCCCCACCCCACACAACCCCCTCCCTAAACATACACTAGACCACCCCCCCACCCCCACCCCCACCAGCCCCCCCAGCTGCAGTAGGTAGAGCAGGAGGCTCTGACGGGGAGACGGTGGAGGAAAGAAAAAAAAAAAAAACAACAACAGGGAGACGTCCGTCAGTTCGTCAGTCCGTCAGTCCGTCCGTCCACGTGTCTGCTGAAGAGCATGAACTCCGGCTCGGCCACAGTGGGGCGCTGTTCCACCGTGCCGTCCTCTACGTAAGTATGGAGCTGCTCTAAACAGCTGCTGCTCTTTCACTCCTTCCTTTCACTTTCTGTCCCGTGTGTTTGTTTTAGTTTGGCTCTGATTGGGTCCTCCGCTTGGGGGGGTCACGCTTAGCGGACTGAAGCGCAGTGACAGTATTTTAGACGTTCAGCGTTTATTTTCTCTCTCGCTATAAAACTGAATGATGGATCAGATTGACTCTTAATTTGGAGGGTGTTTTTTAAGGGCTTAAAACCAAGTGAAATTTTGTTGCCATGGATACGAATGGCTGCCAGAAGTATTGTACTGACCCCATCAGTGTCCACTGTATTTTTGGAGACTGCTACAGAGACTGCCAGACTCCTGGTCACTCCTGGTCACTCCGGGTCACTCTGTGTCGCCTCAGTCGAGGAGCGATCAGAAGTAGATCACCTGTTCATCAAAACTGTTTTTTTTTTGTTTTTTGTTTTTTTTTCCCCATGTCAAAAATATCTCTTAAATATAAATATTCAGGAACCTGCAGGAATGCAACTGTTTTTTGTTTCATTTTGTAACTGAAAAATGTTTCTATTAAATTATTTTGTAAGGAAATATTTGCTCTCTGTGTCTTTTTTTTGTCATTTTTTCCTCTCAAATATTTTATATATTACACATTTTATACATTAAATTCAGCTACACAATAAATACTTAATACTTAAAAAAACAACCTGATACTCAAAAGCATAAAGATCTGTGGGTGTAGTGAAACAGTTCAACATGAAAAGCAGTGAGTCAAAGCAAACTGTAAAATAATAATAATAATAATAATAATAATTAATAACAGCACTTTTCACACATTTAACAGCCCATAGTGCTTCATGATGAAGCCATTAAAAAAACAAAAGCATAAACACAAAATAAAATTGGTGATTAAAAATGAAATGAAAGATAAAGCTGAACTGAGCTCCTCAGTTTAGAAGCAGAGTAACTGAAAGTCTCTCCACATTTTCTGTGTATTACTGAAGGAGGTCCGAAGGTCAGAATTTGCAGATCTAAGATCATAAACAGACATTCAGGAGCTTTAAGAAGGAGCAGCGGAGCTTCAGTGGAGGGTGAACAGCAGACAGACGGCTGAGTGTTCTAATCAATTCACTGTACATCAGTATTAAGGCGCCGTGTCGCCTCTCAGGCTGGACGCACTTTTAAACTCCAGTTCTGTATGAAACAGAACAGCTTTCAGAATCAGATGATCTGCAGGATTGAAACGATTTAAATGATGAACTGACCGACTGCAGGTCCAGCTGCTTCTTTGTTAAACAGGTTTGTATTGAACATTTAATGTGACTTGGTTGTTCAGTCTGACCTGCTCTGGGGGACTTTAATCAAACGCTGCTCCTCATTTCCTCCACTGACTGACCACACGGACGCCATCAAACTCAAGCACTGACATGCAAACCTGAACACTCACATAGTATGAGTTATTATTAACTCAGTGTTTACACGTTTCTCACAAATTACTCATTACTCAGTTGTCCACATTTTTACTCACTATTATTGATGTGTTCACTAATACTCTCAGGGTTTACTCTGGGTGTACTCTCTGGGTTTACTCTATGTAGAATACCATAGCAACCACCTGGCAACTGTTTAGCATAGCAACCACCTGGCAACTGTGTAGAATACCATAACAGGCACCTGTTTAGAATACCATAGCAACCACCTGGCAACTGTGTACCATAGCAACCACTTGGCAACTGTTTAGAATAGCATAGCAAAAACCTGGCAACTGTGTAGAATACGATAGCAACCACCTGGCAACTGTGTAGAATAGCATAGCAGCAAAATAGCAACTGTGGAGAATACCCTAGCAACCACCTGGCAACTGTGTAGAATACCATAACAGCCACCTGGCACCTGTTTAGAATAGCATAGCAACCACCTGGCAACTGTTTAGAATAGCATAGCAACCACCTGGCAACTGTGTAGAATACGATAGCAACCACCTGGCAACTGTGTAGAATACGATAGCAACCACCTGGCAACTACGTAGGATACCATAGCAGCAAAATAGCAATTGTGTAGAATAGCATAGCAACCACCTGGCAACTATGTAGAATACGATAGCACAGTGGTGGACAGTAACTAAGTAAATGTAATTCGTTACAGAAAAAAAATACTTAAGTACAGTATCTGTACTTTACTTAAGTATTTCCATTTTGGGCGACTTTGTATTTCACTCCACTACATTTCACAGTCAGATATCTTACTTTTTACTCCACTACATTCTGAGAAGTCGTTCCTTTTGTTTTTTGTGTGTATAAAAATGTAACATGTCAAAACAAAAGAAGCGCAAAGCAAGAACACCAATGATGGAACTAACCTGACCTGTAAATAGAGCACAATATAGAAATATGTACACATATGCAGTCGTGACTGGCGTGTTTCTTTTTTTCTGAATTCATACACTTTCATTTTATAGTAAATCAGTTTTGGTCAGTTTATGTTTATGAACAGAGGCCTACAGATCAATACAGTAAAGGAAAACTTATTTGTGATCCTGAGTTTAAAGACGTTTTTATTCAACTTGTAACTAATTTACAAAGTAATCTTAAAGTGAAACTTTGCTTGTGCGTAAAAAGTGATTTTAGAGCCACTCGGTTCTCCCTGATGGAACCTGTTTGCCCTCAGTGTTTTGTGCTTATGATCATTTTGATAGATGTCAGCGTCACTAATTAATGACATTCTAGTAAAAGACTGGTTTACCAAGAGAGACGCTGGAGGACTTTCACCTGAAATGAGTTCATGAAGCGAGTCTTGTTGCAAAAATGATAACAGAACATCAGAGCCAGAATTACTCTTTTAGTACTTTTACTTTCGATACTTAAAATTTGAAGCCAAATACTTTTGTATTTCTACTCAAGTTGAGGTCTAGAGTAAGGACTTCTACTTTTACTGGAGTAGTATTTTACCTTGGGTATCTCTACTTTAACTCAAGTACATGATTTGTGTACTTCATCCACCTCTGCCACAGCGACCACCTGGCAATTTTGTAGAATACCATAGCAACCACCTGGCAACTGTTTAGAAAGCATAGCAACCACCTGGCAACTGTTTAGAAAGCATAGCAACCACCTGGCAACTGTTTAGAAAACATAGCAACCACCTGGCAACTGTTTAGAATACCATAGCAACCAAATAGCAAATGTGTAAAATATCATAGCAACCACCTGGCAATTATGTAGAATACCATAGTAACCATTTTATCATGCTAAGAGTTCTATGAAGCCTTGAAGAACCATCTTTTTGAAGAGCACATGTTTGAAAACGTGTACAGCTGGTGCCACCGTCCCCTGGCCCATTGGCACTGAGCCCGCCCACAGGACGCTCATGCTTTTGCAAAAATGTGGAACAATTTTGGACATTTCATTTTAAAAAACATCCATTGTTAAAATGTATAACTGATTAGAGTAAAACGGGATCGGTCACATAAACACAAATTAAAGGCGTTCCGTGACTCCGTGACTCTGTTACTGTGACTGTTACTCTGTGACTCTGAGCTGGATGTTCTGAGGATTTCAGGTCAGAGTTGTGTGCAGCGTCTTGATCAGTCTTACAGCTTCCTCACTACAACCTTCCACTGGGCAGTCAGAGGACCCGGGCACTGCCCCCTCTGGCCCAGTCAGTAACGAGCCCCCCAGGCTGTGGTTTATGAGAGAGGTGCTGATTTCGGAGGAACAGGCGGTCTTCCTGTCTCAGCACTGAGGGGCGGTACGGCCTCTAATGCAGACCCCGCCCACAGGACGCTCTTTATTACAGTGCTGATAGTGGAGGTGAGAGTTGAAGGCCTTTGCAGTGTGAAGAACAGCAGCGCGGTCAGCTTTCTCCTCCAGATTCACTTTCAGACGTTATGTAATACTTTATTAACACCAGCTGTGTGTTTATACACTATAATAACACTTAAAGACTTATAGAGGATACAGGACGCTTCATAACACCTGACATAAGCGTGAATCACTGCTACTGAGGAGTTACAGCTATGCAGAAAAACAAGAGTCTCTGTCTCTCTCTTTCTCTCTCTCTCTCTCTCTCCGTCTCTGTCCATCTGTCTGTCTGTCTGTCTCTCTCTCTCTCTCTGTCCGTCTGTGTCTCTCTCTCTCCCTCTGTCCGTCTGTCTGTCTCTCTCTCTGTCTGTCTGTCTCTCTCTCTTTCTCTCTCTCTCTCTCTCTCTCTCTCTCTCTCTCCGTCTCTGTCCATCTGTCTGTCTGTCTCTCTCTCTCTCTCTGTCCGTCTGTGTCTCTCTCTCTCTCTCTCTGTCCGTCTGTCTCTGTCTCTCTGTCCGTCTGTCTCTCTCTCTCTCTGTCTCTCTCTCTCTCTCTCTCTGTCTGTCTCTCTCTTCACCTTAAATGCGGCGCTGGCGGGTAGAGGCTGCAGCTCTAACCTGCACTGCACGGATCTCCAAGTGTCTGAGGTTCTTCTGTCTGATCAGCAGGACTCGGAGTGTGTGTTCATCTCCTGGCAGCCTGAGCTTGGAGGGTTATCCACCAGGTTTCCTGTGCTGGGTGTGTTTTCCTCTGAGCTGGACTCAGGTGGGGTCATCAGCGAGGGCTTTAATTACAGACCTCACCAACAACACAGACTCTGCTACAGTCATTAATGCTCCAAAACAAATACATAAATCTCACAAACCCAAATTAATACGCAGGACAAACATAGCACTGTGACCTGTCTGGGCCCATCTGACCATTGATAAACTTTCCGATCTAAAGTTCTGGAAAAAAATACCTGTAAATTGAACATTTAAATGTATATAATTTCTCCTTTTAATTATTCTGACAGAGAAAATAGAGAATAATAACATTTAATAATAATAATGGCAATAACGCTGACCAATCAGCGCTCATTAGCAGTAACACTGACCAATCAGCTCTCAGTAGCAGTAACACTGACCAATCAGCGCTCAGTAGCAGTAACAACTAACCAATCAGTGCTCAGTAGCAATAACGCTAACCAATCAGGGCTCAGTAGCAGTAACGCTGACCAATCAGCACTCAGTAGTAGTAACGCTAACCAATCAGCGCTCAGTAGCAGTAACGCTGACCAATCAGCGCTCAGTAGCAGTAACAACTAACCAATCAGCGCTCAGTAGCAGTAACAACTAACCAATCAGCGCTCAGTATTTGTTTTCCTGTATCAGTTCTCGTTTGTTCAGAATTCCTCAGAAAAGCTGAATATGGTGATGAAAATGTCTTCCTTTGTTTTGATTGGCCACCAAATTTTTTTCACTTACATAAAATGATTTTATTATTTTTTTCATTTTATCTGCCCCGTCTCTCTGACTGACGCCCTGCGTGGGACAGGTAGGGTGTGACGGCAGTGGGGTGAGGGTCAGGGATCAAGGATCAGACCGGAGAGTGTCCAGCAGAGTGTGATGACAGGATCAGGGCAGAGAAGCCTGGGGGGGCGGGGGGCGGTGGGGGGTGTTCAGTTTTAGGGGCCTTTGCTTTTCTCTTTGTGCGTGTTCCTTCTCAGTGATGTCACTGTGAAACACTGTGGGGCTCACATAACTTGTTAAATACACACGTTTAATTTTACGTTTGAATGTAATGTTTACGTATGTTTTTCTAAGACTTTACTGAGAGTAAAGGTGAAGGTTTGAAATGAGTCTAAAGCTGTTTAGTCCTGCAGGAGCCACTCAGCTCTTTTTTTTTTTTACCAGGGCAGCTTTACAAGAGTTTCACACACTGTTTCAGGTGTTTTGGAGATCTGAGAGGTCAGTGAGCTTCTGTCCAGGAAAATGTGTTGAGGCTGTTGTCCTGCTAACTGACTGTACGGTACAGATACAGCAGATAGAGATTATACAGGAAAACTGTGGAGTGTTTTATGAAAATCTGAAAGTATTTTGAAGCAGGTTTTTCTGTTTGGTGTCTAACTATAGTTTCAGCACAGTACAATCCCCCTCCGACCACCCGGCCCCCCCGGCCTGCCCATTAGAGCTGTGGAGTGGAGAGTGGAGAATGGAAGGAAACT
Organism: Pygocentrus nattereri; assembly: GCF_015220715.1. Classification (NCBI taxonomy): domain Eukaryota; kingdom Metazoa; phylum Chordata; class Actinopteri; order Characiformes; family Serrasalmidae; genus Pygocentrus; species Pygocentrus nattereri. The sequence continues at coordinate 8,130,067 of NC_051218.1, forward strand.
CTGCTTTGTGGCTTTTTCCTGCCCGAGCTCGTTTCCTTCTGTCCTCTAGAACTCATCCAGTTGAGTTTGAGCCGCCAGCATGGAGGCACTGATCTACACAGTGCTGATACTGCTGCACTTCACTGAGACCAGTAAGTAATACTGAGCCTTATTACACCCTTTATTACAGTGTCTATTACAGTGTTTACTGTAGGGTTTACTGGAGTTATGAGGCTAATGTAGCTAAAAAGTAATGGAAGCTTATACCTACCGATTAGAGAGGTGCTAACCGCATGGCTAAATCAGCAGACGCTCACCTACAGCGCGTTAGTGAAGTCCAGATTTTATTCCGCTTTTAATGGAATTTTCCTTTCCACCTTACATGGTTACATTCTGATGGCAGGTGGCCTTTAAGCGTGTGTGTGTGTGTGTGTGTGTGTGTGTGTGTGAGTGAGAGTGTGTGAATCCACTGTGCTGTGAGTGTGAGGTTGTGTGAGTGTGTGCGAGTGTGTGAATCCACTGTGCTGTGAGTGTGTGAATCCACTGTGCTGTGAGTGCGAGTGTGTGCGAGTGTGTGAATCCACTGTGCTGTGAGTGTGTGAATCCACTGTGCTGTGAGTGTGTGTGTGAGTGTGTGAATCCACTGTGCTGGGAGTGTGAGGTTGTGTGAGTGTGTGTGTGAATCCACTGTGCTGGGAGTGTGAGGTTGTGTGAGTGTGTGTGTGAATCCACTGTGCTGTGAGTATGTGAATCCACTGTGCTGTGAGTGTGAGGTTGTGTGAGTGTGTACGAGTGTGTGTGTGAATCCACTGTGCTGTGAGTGTGAGTGTGTGAATCCACTGTGCTGTGATTGTGTGTGTGAATCCACTGTGCTGTGAGTGTGAGTGTGTGTGAGTGTGTGAATCCACTGTGCTGTGAGTGTGAGGTTGTGTGAGTGTGTACGAGTGTGTGTGTGAATCCACTGTGCTGTGAGTGTGTGTGAGTGTGTGAATCCACTGTGCTGTGAGTGTGAGGTTGTGTGAGGTTGTGTGAGTGCCACTTGATATATGATTCATGATATATGATATATAAGATTTGTGTGTCTCTTCTTTAAAAGGCGTCATAAAATCTGAAATTTTTAAACAAATATTTTCTTTTTCATATTCAGAATCAGAGCGTTTGTATTTTCTACAGTTCCTCAGATCAATTCTCCGTTACTCCGGTATGGAGCTGTTGGAGGAGCTGTGGTCAGGGTCTACTTCACTTTAAGGCTGTGCACTGCATGCATTTATCAGAATATAAGCTCATCAAAATCTCCCTGATGATCCATCAACAAACGTTACTGTTTCATGTGTTTTGGCACTGATTTATATATATATATATATATATATATATATATATATATACACACACATAGTACTGTGTGAAAGTCTTAGACGCCCAAGACACATTTGAATAAACAAAATGTATAGAATATTAATTAATAATGAATTTACATTTACATTATCCATTCATATATACACTGCTCAAAAAATAAAGGGAACACTTAAACAACACAATATAACTCCCAAGTAAATCAAACCTCTGTGAAATCAAACTGTCCACTTAGGAAGCAACACTGATTGACAATCAATTTCACAGCTGTTGTGCAAATGGAACAGACAACAGGTGGAGATTATTGGCAATTAGCAAGACACACTCAATAAAGGAGTGGTTCTGCAGGTGAGGACCACAGACCACTTCTCAGTACCTTTCTGCTTTCTGGCTGATGTTTTGGTCACTTTTGAATGTTGGTGGCGCTTTCACACTCGTGGTAGCATGAGACCGACGCTACAACCCACACAAGTGGCTCAGGTAGTGCAGCTCATCCAGGATGGCACATCAATGCGAGCTGTGGCAAGAAGGTTTGCTGTGTCTGTCAGCGTAGTGTCCAGAGGCTGGAGGCGCTACCAGGAGACAGGCCAGTACACCAGGAGACGTGGAGGAGGCCGTAGGAGGGCAACAACCCAGCAGCAGGACCGCTACCTCTGCCTTTGTGCAAGGAGGAACAGAAGGAGCACTGCCAAAGCCCTGCAAAATGACCTCCAGCAGGCCACAAATGTGCATGTGTCTGCACAAATGGTTAGAAACCGACTCCATGAGGACGGTATGAGGGCCCGACGTCCACAGATGGGGGTTGTGCTCACAGCCCAACACCATGCAGGACGCTTGGCATTTGCCAGAGAACACCAGCATTGGCAAATTCGCAACTGTGCTCTTCACAGATGAAAGCAGGTTCACACTGAGCACATGTGACAGACGTGACAGAGTCTGGAGATGCCGTGGAGAGCGATCTGCTGCCTGCAACATCCTTCAGGATGATGTATATATATATATATATATCTATATCTGGTGTTTATCTAGAACCCACTTCCCTTGGTCTGTTGGTCTGTTCGATCTAACTGCAGAGCCAAGTCATCAGTTTTATTTAATCTGGAAGTCGTTTTTACCTGTTATTCCTGTTTTATAACACTGTAACAACATAACAGTTTCTATGTTTTTAACTGTTTAATTCTTCAGATTTATTTTCCCTTTTCCCTCCATGTTATTCATGTCTTTGTTTCTTGTTCATTGCCTAAATTATTTATTAAATTTCTTCTCTATAAAGCACACCTTCAGAAATTGTTCCTGAAGCCAGTGTCATGTGCACTGAGCATTCTTGTTCTCTTTCAGTGGTGCATGGAAAGTGTGACATAACAGAACTACAGTTCTGAGTGGAACTGATCATCGTTTTCATCACACATGATGCCGTACATTACCGTGATTGTTACAGTGAGGTGTAACGCATGTAACGCATGGCTGGTCGTGGCTTATTGCCGTATTAAGGAAATGTAAAAATCTTTAAAATCTGTATTATTTTAGAAAAATGCTGAAGTATGAATGTGAAGTGACGTGTGCACTGCTGTCCTGTGCCTGTAGGGGGCTTCCTGATCGTGCATTCTAAACAAGGCGTCTGTCTGACGGTGCAGAGCGGCGTGGTGCTGCTGCGGAAATGCGACTCGTCTAGCTCGTCTCAGAACTGGAGCTGGACGGCCGAGATGAAGCTGATTCACCCACAGTCCTCCAGATGCCTGTGGGCCAACCTCAGAAGAGGTGTCCCCAAGCACGCCCGCTTAGTGCAACTGAAAGGCTGCAGCAGTTCCCCCATGTGGAGATGTTACGATGAGCACGGCACATTCGGCCTAGCGCACTGGCCCATGTTCCTGAAGAAGCAGGGTGAGCGGGCTGTGGTCCAGCCCGACTCCCGATACTCCAATTGGTCCACGAGGGGCTCAGACGGACGGACGCCGCTGACATCACTCTGTAAGCCTGCAGGTGAGGACAGAGCACTCACACAGGCGTACAGGTGTTACTACGGTAACCTGTCTGTCCTGAAGAGGCTGGTTTCACAGTGCGGCTTTAAACCCTGCAGATCTACACGAGTGTAATCTCTCTGTGTCACTGCAGCCTGTGTTTATATAAATCATTGTTGGTTTTATGATAAATTACCTTATTTGGATTATTTGGATTATTTTGGGGGGCTTACAGGCTGAGGGCAACACTTACATACAAACAGTGAAGAATGTTGTCAATGTCTTACACAGAACTACCCATAATGCAAACCATTCTGCAATACATGCTGCTGTGTTATGATATTTTTAATGTTACACAATAAAAGTTCCTGATTTTCAGTTAAAGTCATTCAACTTCCTTAAAATCAGGCCTTTTTAAGTTAAGTGATACTTTTTTAATCCCACAAATTCCACCTCCGCATTTAACCCATCCTTGAAGTGAAACACCACATACACACTAGTGAGCAAACATACTAGGGGGCAGTGAGCACACTTGCCCGGAGCGGTGGGCAGCCCTATCCATGGCACCTGGGGAGCAATTGGGGGTTAGGTGTCTTGCTCAAGGACACCTCAGTCATGGACTGTTGGCCCTGGGGATCGAACCGGCAACCTTCCGGTCACAAGGCCAGTTCCCTAACCTCCAGCGCACGACTGCCCCCTCAGACTGCACGATGATCCTCAGAGCTGTCGTGCACACACACACACACACACACGCTCACACAGATACTCTCACACACACACATACACACACACGCTCACACAGATACTCTCACACACACACACACACACGCTCACACATATACTCTCACACACACACACACACACACACATACACATTCTCACATACACTCACACAGGCACACTCACACAGACACACACAGACACTCACACACACAGACACACACACGCTCACACAGATACTCTCACACACACACACACACACTCTCACACACACACACTCTCACATACACACACTCACACAGGCACACTCTCACTCACACACATATACACACAGTCACACTCACACAGGCACACTCACACACTCTCACACAGACTCACACACACACTCTCAAACACACACAGACACACTCTCACTCACACACATACACACAGGCACACTCACACACTCTCACACAGACACACTCACACAGGCACACTCCCACACAGACACACACATGCACACTCTCAAACACACACAGACACACTCTCACTCACACACATACACACAGGCACACTCACACACTCTCACACAGACACACTCACACAGGCACACTCCCACACAGACACACACATGCACACTCACTCACACAGACACACACTCACAGACACAGTCACACAGGCACACTCTCTCACACACATATACACACACACTCACACAGGCACACTCTCACACAGACACACTCATACAGGCACACTGTCTCACACACACTCTCACACAGACACACACACTCACACTGACACACAGACACTCACACACACATACACACACACTCACACTTACGCACACACACATTGACAGACACACACACACACTTGTGTGTTAGTAATAATAATAGTCCAAATGTTAGTGTTAATAATATTGTAAATGTTAGTGTTAATAATAGTGTAAATGTTAATGTTAGTGTAAATGTTTTTGTTAAAAATAGTGTAAATGTTAGTGTTAGTGTAAATGTTAGTGCTAATAGTGTAGGTGTTATTGTAAATGTTAGTGTTAATAATTGTGTAAATGTTAGTGTCAGTGTAAATGTTAGTGCTAATAATAGTGTAAATATTAGTGTCTGTGTAAATGTTAATGTTAATAATAGTGTAAAAGTTAGTGTCTGTGTAAATGTTAGTGTTAATAATTGTGTAAATGTTAGTGTCAGTGTAAATGTTAGTGCTAATAATAGTGTAAATATTAGTGTCTGTGTAAATGTTAATGTTAATAATAGTGTAAAAGTTAGTGTCTGTGTAAATGTTAGTGTTAATAATAGTGTAAATATTAGTGTCTATGTAAATGTTAGTGTTAATAATAGTGTAAATGTTAGCGTCCGTGTAAATGTTGGTGTTAATAATAGTGTAAATATTAATGTTAGTGTAAATGTTTTTGTTAAAAATAGTGTAAATGTTAGTGTTAGTGTAAATGTTAGTGCTAATAGTGTAGGTGTTATTGTAAATGTTAGTGTTAATAATAGTGTAAATGTTAGTGTTAATAATAGTGTAAATATTAGTGTCTGTGTAAATGATAGTGTTAATAATAGTGTAAATGTTAGTGTTAATAATAGTGTAAATGTCAGTGTCGGTGTAAATGTTAGTGCTAATATTAGTGTAAATATTAGTGTCTGTGTAAATGTTAGTGTTAATAATAGTGTAAAAGTTAGTGCCTATGTGAATGTTAGTGTTAATAATAGTGTAAATATTAGTGTCTATGTAAATGTTTGTGTTAATAATAGTGTAAATGTTAGTGTCTGTGTAAATGTTAGTGTTAATAATAGTGTAAATATTAGTGTCTGTGTAAATGTTAGTGTTAATAATAGTGTAAAAGTTAGTGTCTGTGTAAACATTAGTGTTAATAATAGTGTAAATGTCAGTGTCTGTGTAAATGTTAGTGTTAATAATAGTGTAAAAGTTAGTGTCTGTGTAAATGTTAGTGTTAATAATAGTGTAAATATTAGTGTCTGTGTAAATGTTAGTGTTAATAATAGTGTAAAAGTTAGTGTCTGTGTAAACATTAGTGTTAATAATAGTGTAAATGTCAGTGTCTGTGTAAATGTTAGTGTTAATAATAGTGTAAAAGTTAGTGTCTGTGTAAACATTAGTGTTAATAATAGTGTAAATGTCAGTGTCTGTGTAAATGTTAGTGTTAATAATAGTGTAAAAGTTAGTGTCTGTGTAAATGTTAGTGTTAATAATAGTGTAAATGTTAGTGTCTGTGTAAATGTTAGTGTTAATAATAGTGTAAATATTAGTGTCTGTGTAAATGATAGTGTTAATAATAGTGTAAACGTTAATGTTAATGACAGACTGAATGTAGTTCTGAGATCCTTTTTTTCTTCAAACAGGTCCATCTACAGTGTCCACAAGCAGAATGACCAAACTGACGACCACAGTGAGGATCCCTGTTACAGCTGGACAAACTGTGACCCACACCGGACACACAGTCAAAACCAGAACCAAGAGGACTGGCACTACAGGCAGTATGAGCACTACAGGCACTGTGGGCACTACAGGCAGTATGAGTGCTACGGGCACTGTGGGCACTACAGGCAGTATGAGCACTACGGGCACTGTGGGCACTACAGGTACTGTGGGCACTACAGGCAGTATGAGCACTGTGGGCACTACAGGCAGTATGAGCACTATGGGCACTGTGGGCACTACAGGAAGTATGAGCACTACGGGCACTGTGGGCACTACAGGCAGTATGAGCGCTATGGGCACTGTGGGCACCACAGGCAGTATGAGCACTACAGGTTCTGTGGGCACTACAGGCAGTATGAGCACTATGGGCACTGTGGGCACTACAGGTTCTGTGGGCACTACAGGCAGTATGAGCACTATGGGCACTGTGGGCACTACAGGAAGTATGAGCACTACGGGCACTGTGGGCACTACAGGCAGTATGAGCACTACGGGCACTGTGGGCACTAAAGGCAGTATGAGCACTACGGGCACTGTGGGCACTACAGGCAGTATGAGCACTACAGGTGCTGTGGGCACTACAGGCAGTGTGAGCACTACGGGCACTGTGGGCACTACAGGTACTGTGGGCACTACAGGCAGTATGAGCACTATGGGCACTGTGGGCACTACAGGTACTGTGGGCACTACAGGCAATATGAGCACTATGGGCACTGTGGGCACCACAGGCAGTATGAGCACTATGGGCACTGTGGGCACCACAGGCAGTATGAGCACTAAGGGCACTGTGAGCACTATGGGCACTGTGGGCACTACAGGCACTGTGGGCATAACAACCATTTTGAGTGCTATGGGCACGGTGGACACTTTTGGAGCTACAGGCACTAAAGGCACTGCTAACACTACAGGCATCATGAACACTATGGGCACTATGGGCACAGCTGGCATTACAGGTGAGGTGGGCACTACAGGCACTATAGTCACTGTGGACACCAGCGAAGCCACAGCCGTTAATAAGGCACGGTCAGCTCACAAAGACCAGGCTGAACTGCTCACCACAAGTCACGTGACCACAGACAGACAGGAAGCGGTCGTGGACAAGTTTGTCACGCAGCTCCCCCGTGAGATGAACAATGTCACACACACAGTCTCTGCAGACGCCCACCAAACACGCCAGGATTTCCCGCACCACTCCACCTCACACGCAGCGGATATTACCCATAACCCCAGAGTGAGCCGCGGCATGCAGACTACATCACTTCCTGTCACCACTGACCCTCAGACCTTGTCAGTCACAAACTCCTCCACTGCAGAAACGCTCACTTCCAGTGCTCCATCCATGGCTTCAGCTCCACCCCTCTCAGCGCCCGACGCTCAGACGAACCGTACAACCTCAACAGCTTCACCTGCGTCACCGCCCACAGGCCGCGGAGCCATTACTGAAATAACTCAAATCCCGGCTAGATCTACTCCCAAAACACCCACACCCGCTACCACACACCCCCAACCTCCAGACCCCACCACTACAGCCCCCACCACCACCCTGTTCACCTCCACCACCTCTGCAACCACTACAGTTCAAACTACCACCACTAATCCAACTACAACCACCATGACAACCGCACAAACAACCACAACTGCACAAACAACCACAACCACACAACCAACCACAACTACCCCCACAACGACTGCAGTGATTCTGACTAGTGCACCAACTACAACTACTGCCTCCACAACAGCGTCCTCTACTGCAGCCCTCAGCACTATGTCTCAGGTGAGTCACAGTGTTTCACTCACACTAAACACACACAGCGTTTCAGGGCTGCATTTAGAGAACAGTGTAAAGATAATAATGTTCTCAATATTCGTACGTCCTGTGAATATCTGTCCAGTGCCCGATAAATGGCTGATGTGTTTTGCTAAAATTGTTCTTGTTTTGTTGTAAACTGGCCGGTCCTAATCTGTGGTAGTGCTTATGTAAGCAGTCCCCCACCAAACACAAGGCTGATGTGGTTTGCCCCCACACAGCGTTAATTAAAATGTGTTGTTTGAGTCAGAGGAGCTTACAGGGGGAACGCTAACCACCAAGCACAAGCTAATCACCAAGCGCAAGCTAACCACCAAGCAGAAGGTAACCACCAAGCACAAGCTAACCACCAAGCAGAAGGTAACCACCAAGCGCAAGCTAACCACCAAGCAGAAGCTAACCACCAAGCGCAAGCTAGCCACCAAGCGCAAGCTAACCACCAAGCAGAAGCTAACCACCAAGCGCAAGCTAGCCACCAAGCGCAAGCTAACCACCAAGCAGAAGGTAACCACCAAGCACAAGCTAACCACCAAGCAGAAGGTAACCACCAAGCGCAAGCTAACCACCAAGCAGAAGCTAACCACCAAGCGCAGGCTAGCCACCAAGCGCAAGCTAACCACCAAGCGCAAGCTAATCACCAAGCGCAAGCTAACCACGAAGCGCAAGCTAACCACCAAACGCAAGCTAACCACCAAGCAGAAGGTAACCACCAAGCGCAAGCTAACCACCAAGCAGAAGCTAGCCACCAAGCGCAAGCTAGCCACCAAGCGCAAGCTAACCACCAAGCAGAAGCTAACCACCAAGCGCAAGCTAGCCTCCATGCGCAAGCTAACCACCAAGCAAGCAAACAGTTATCAGACAAGCTCATCCGTCTGTTTGTTTATTTGTTCAAGCGGCTCTGCCAGTGCTCTGTGGATGCACATCCAGCAATAAAGTGCATTAAACTTTATCTTCCTTAAGATGTCGCCTCATAAAGGCTGGATAATATTTTAGTGAGCTGTGGATGCAGCAGCGTCACTCCACCAAGTGTGCTCATTAGAATATCAGCTCAGTTCTCAGATTATGATTAGAGTTTTCATTATCCTGATTATTATATTTACATCTTGTTTTTTTTCATTCCTAACATAATTTTAGTACAATATAAACATTTTTAATATTTTAAACTGGTACCTGGCACTTCTCAGTGAAATTAAGGGAGAAAACAGCACCATGAAGGCAGAGCACATTAAAGAAGCACCTGCTGCTAACTGACGGAAGAAAAGAAAACATACAATCATGTGTTTTTATAGATATAAAAATAAACTCCAAACACTAAAATGTATTTCAGAATATTTTACCATATTACCCGAATATACTTTAAAATGCATGTATGTTTTAAATGTATGTGGAAATATTAATACAGACAGAATTAACTGTGAATTTGTTTATAAACCCACCTGAAAGTGTAGGAACATCTCCAGAATCCCGTCTGATGCTCTTCACTGTCTGATTCCTTTGGAAATGTTTGTTTTCCAGTCTCTTCATTTTAAATCTGATCTAATGCTCCTTTAACAGAACAGAAGTGAGGTCTGTAGGTATTGATAATCTGTGAAATACAGGTCTGATCTGATATCTTGTTTATGTGAAGTACATTGTGTGTGAGAGTCTGATTGCAGACGTACGTGGTTAATGTAAAGCACAGCGCAGATCACAGTCAGTACTTTTAGCTACATCTGGAACCTTCATTACACCCAACTCCACACAGATAATCACTAATACACGTGTTTAAATATATATTAAATACATTTTTGGCCTTATGTATATATTGCAAAAATATATTTGATAAATACATTTGCAATATATATTTCCCATATGGGATTTTGCTTCTTCAGAAATGGCGTTTTACTCTCATTGCTTTGTAAATACTGTCATTTTGTGGTTTAGTACTGTCCTATAAAGCCTTGTTAGAAAAAGGTTCTAAATAGTTCTTGTATTGTTACAAGCTTGACATCATAACAGAAGAAGATCCCTTTTCATTGACGTACAGAATCATTGGTAAAAAGGTTCTACATGCCATCTACAGTACATTCTCCATCAATCTGAAGAACCATTTAATGATACAAAGAACCCTCATTCAGCCAACTGTGCACACAGAAGAATTAGACCTCCACATTTAAACCATCCATGCAGTGAAACACCACATGCACACTAGTGAGCACACACACACACACACACACACACACACACACACACAGGCAGAAGATCCCATCAGAGTGCTAGTAGTGGTAATCAGAAAAGGAAAGGCTGCTCATAATGTGAAGGTTTCTGCACTAAACACAGCTTCACAGCTTAATTATGAGTTCTTCATAATTATATAACACAACGTTATAAAATGACTGGAATATATGGCTAAATTAAATATTAAATAAAGTTCTTCTGCTTGTTCAGCAGTTCATGGTTGTTTAGCCAACCCTAAAGAAACTACACTTTTTTGTGGAATAACTGTAAATTGTGATTATTATTATTAATAATAATGATGATGATGATAATAATAATAGTACTACTACTACTTCTACTAATAATAATGATAGTGTTGGCTCTGTCATCACGAGATACAGCCATCAGTCGTCCATGGCTAGGAATGATGTTGCATTGGTGGCAGTTCAGAAGGATGCAGTGATGCATCACATGATTCAGAGGAACCTTGTGTTTAACCCCCACCCCCATCCTAATGACTCTCTTAGCTGGACACAACGGTGGTGAGGTGTATGGTGAACCGAAGTGAAGTGGTAGCCGGGACGGATCAGGCCCTGCTGAGTTTCTCTGGACCCGGAGAGCCGTGTGTGTTCAGTGTTCTGGAGAGTGGACGATCAACACACTGCATGAACACCAACACCAACACCTTCACCTGCTCACTGGAGAACTTAACACCAGGAACACTCTACAAAGCAGAAATCATCTCCAGGACGGACGGAGAGCGTCTCAACATCTCATTCCAAACCGGTGAGCCTGCGTTACGGCTGCTTATGTACTGTTGATATAGTAACATTCATAAGTGTCTAACTGTATGGTCTAATATTTAAAGCTACAGCAGTTTAGCCCCACCCATTCAGCCTACAGCAGTTTAACCTCACCCATTCAGCCTACAGCAGTTTAGCCCCACCCATTCATTTTACAGCAGTTTAGTCCCACCCATTCATCTTTCAGCAGTTTAGCCCCACCCATTCAGCTATAGCAGTTTAACCTCACCCATTCAGCCTACAGCAGTTTAGCCCCACCCATTCATCTTATAGCAGTTTAGTCCCACCCATTCATCTTTCAGCAGTTTAGCCCCACCCTTTCAGCCTACAGCAGTCGTAAAGACAGTAATTCTTTGTTAAAATTGACAGGGAGGGATAAAGACAGGTTGAAAATGATCCTGTAGAAATTAATTATGAATGAAACTACAAAAACTTTTAAAGTGGAGCTCAGGTCGAAAATAAAATGAAACACTTAAGCAGTGATTTTTTAAGTCACAACTTAGTCTGACACAAAAACATTACAGTTGATAGAGGAAAGTTTCCGCTGGAGCAGATATCTGAGCGGCTGTGGAGGAAGACTGAGGACGGTCTGTGTGTGATAAGGCAGAACTCAGAAACAATGAAAGGGCAGCGCGTCTTTAAGTGTTTACTTCCAGAAAGTCTCTCTCTCTCTCTCTCTCTCTCTCTCTCTCTCTCGTACTCTCTGTGTCTCTTTCTCTCTCTCTGTCTCTCCTTCTCTCTCCACATCTCTCTCTCTGTCTCTCTCTCTCTGTTTTTCTCTCTCTCTCTCTCTCTCTCTCTCTCTCTCTCTCTCTGTCTCTCTGCCATTTCCCTTTCTCATTGTTACCTCGTTCTAGCGGATGCAGGAGGCCGCTGTGTTTTTTTTTTTTTGTTTTGTTTTTTTTTGGGGGGGGGGGGGTATTCAAGTGCACACACATGAACTTTGCATTCTAAGCAGGGAACCTTTTGCGGCTCCTCAGTGGCCTTGCAGCTTCCGCATGTGAAGCGTGATGGAAATTCAGCGTGTTTCCTGACGTTCCTGCGCTGAGTAACTGTAGAACCATCATTGGGTGAGATGTGCAGTCGACCTCGTTTAGAACTGATATCTGCTCTGCTTCCTGTAGCTTCAGCACATGGTATTAATCAACCTGCAGGATCACTTTGGCTCCTGTTTAGAACAACATCAATACAGAACCTAAAACTGTAGAGCAGATTTGTCCCGCAGTCTCTCCAGTGCGTCTCTCATTCGCCATCTTCCACTGAAAACACTGTGAGTGATTCAAAGGCTCATGTGTGAGTCTATAGCACACACACACTCAAAAGACTGGACCTCTTTCTAAATAACTTAGAAATTAAGGTTATGATTGGGGTTTGTTAGAGGATGATGTGGTCTGATAGTGTGAGAGGTCATCAGGGTTCATCTATTCAGGTTTGGGGTTTATTCAGTATGGTCAGGGGTCTGCTGAGAAGGTCAGGGATCCACTGAGTTGGTCAGGATGTATTCATTGTGATCAGGGATCTGCTGAAAAAGTCAGGGTGTATGCAGTATGGTCAGGGGTCTGCTGAGAAGGTCAGGGATCCACTGAGTTGGTCAGGATGTATTCATTGTGATCAGGGATCTGCTGAAAAAGTCAGGGTGTATGCAGTGTGATCAGAGATCTGCTGAGAAGGTCAGCGTTTATTGAGTATGGTCAGGTCTCTGCTAAGAAGGTCAGGGTTTATTTAGTGTGATCATGGATCTGCTGAGAAGGTCAGAGTTTACTGAATATGGTCAGGGATCTGCTATGAAGGTCAGTGTGTATTCAGGGATCTTCTGAGAAGGCCATAGACCTGCTGAGAAGGTCAGGGTTTATATAGTGTGATTAGGGATCTGCTGAGAAGGTCAGGGTTTAATGAATATGCTCAGGGATCTGCTGAGAAGGTCACAGGTTACTGAATATGGGTTTGTTTAGTATGGGTTTGTTTAGTATGGTCAGGGATCTGCTGTCCATCCTGCTGGGATGCACACAGCGTGACTCTTTTCTGCAAGATGCTGAAACAATCTTATCTTCCTCCTCAATCTTGAACTTGTTTCATCACAGCACAAAGACAGGAAACTGCTCAGCACTCCGGTGTCCTCACAGGTTGTGTAACAGCTCCTCGGAATCCTCGTTCCTACTTATTCCTGTTTTCATACTGCATTTTCAGTCATTATTTAGTGAATGTCACAGTAGAGCTCCTCTCTCAGTGGATGTGAGGTCAGGGCTGTTTCTGAGATCCACTCTTGATTTCAGTCTCAGTGTTTTTCCACTGTTTGAAATGATGAAGGGTTCAATCTCAGGACACACAGCGAGTCTGATAACTGGTGTTAGTTTGGAGTGAAGAGTGACTGTTCCTCATTCCTCACACTGAAGACAGAAGAGGAGACAAGGAAGATCTCAGTTACTGTGAGGAAGAGTGCAGAACTGCACTAGAACAGAGACTTTACAGAAGACGAGACGAGGAAGATCGCAGTTAATATGAGGAAGAGCGCAGAACCGCACTAGACCAGAGACTTTACAGAAGACGAGACGAGGAAAATCTCAGTTACTGTGAGGGCAGAGAGCAGAACCGCACTAGAACAGAGACTTTACAGAAGAGGAGATGAGGAGGATCTCAGTTACTGTGAGGAAGAGCGCAGAACCGCACTAGAACAGAGACTTTACAGAAGAGGAGATGAGGAGGATCTCAGTTACTGTGAGGAAGAGTGCAGAACAGCACTAGACCAGAGGCTTTACAGAAGAGGAGATGAGGAGGATCTCAGTTACTGCGAGGAAGAGCGCAGAACCGCACTACAACAGAGATCCTACAGAAGAAGAGATGAGGAAGATCTCAGTTACTGTGAGGAAGAGCACAGAACTGCACTAGAACAGAGGCTTTATAGAAAAGGAGATGAGGAAGACCTCAGTTAATGTGAGGAAGAGCGCAGAACCGCACTACAACAGAGACTTTACAGAAGAACAGCTGATAGAACAGACATTAACTGACACTGAAGCATCAGTTCCGCTATGGAGAGAGAGAGAGTTAGCAGCCAGACAACACGGGACCCCTGAATACCAGGGGTGATTCACACACTCAATGTAAGGTTATATTTCTGTGTCAGTATTAATCACTGTTTCTCTGTCTGCAGTCCCAGAGCAGCCAGCGAGGTTGGAGATTGTTCCGGATCAGTTGTCCAGTCTGGGGCTGCGGGTGAAGTGGCAGCGCTCCAGAGGCCGGGTGGACTGGTATGAGCTGGTGCTGTCGGACACTGTCACATCCGTGGCTAAAAAGACCAGGGTGGAGGGCAGCGCCGAACCACGCTCTGGCTTCACCAACCTCACACCCGGAGCACTCTACACACTCCGCCTAGAGGCCAGGACTGGGAGCAAGACATCCACAGCGCTCACAGACACTGTGGCAATAGGTGGAGCTCTGTTTTGTTTACATTTGCATCAGAAGCACAATGTCTTCTGAACAGGACAATTTACAATAACAGACTCTCAGGAAATTTAACTCTTACAGCTCAGAACAAAATAATTCCCAGCTATAACATATTCACATAGAAAGGCAGGAGAACACCAGCACAGTCAGGTCCATCTTCAATATTTAAATTGAACTCCACCACAGAGAAGGGAAAGTTGAAAGCGAAGGTGTCCAGATCAGGAATATATATCGTTAGGGCCGGACATAGCTCCAGACGACAGGAAACCAGATCAGCTCACTCTTTTTTGGGCACACACAGTGTAGACAATAGAGAATAGAGATGGAAAGAATGTTGAGAACTAAACAAGCTGCTGTAACGACACATTCCTTCACTAGCGTCACTCCTTTACTTCTTGTTTTGGGCAGGCAGGCTTATTTAAACCATTTCCTGCCAGATTTGGGACCTCAGTCACCTGAACACAACAGTGAGAATCCAACTGGGCAAAAATCGTTCATTTATGAACTAATATCTCTTTTTCTACCATATAGGAGTATTTATTGAGGTCATTTATTGACTAATATCTCCTGTTGTAGCATATAGGAGCATTTATTGAGATCATTTATGAAGTAATATCTCCTCTTGTAGCGTATAGGAGTGTTTATTGAGGTAATTTATGGACTAATATCTCCTGTTGTAGCATATAGGAGTGTTTATTGAGGTGATTTATGAACTAATATCTCCTGTTATAGCATATAGGAGCATTTATTGAGGTGATTTATGGACTAATATCTCCTGATGTAGCGTATAGGAATGTTATTGAGGTCATTTATGGACTAATATCTCCTGTTGTAGCATATAGGAGCATTTATTGAGGTTTTTATGTAGGGATGAAAGCCTTATTATGGGAAACTGTTGTACTGATGTCATAATAACATTATCTGTGTTTTCTATGCTCTGTGCTGGTCTGTTGTGCAGCTCCATCGGTGGTGAGTGGTCTGCAGGTCTCTGTCTCCTCCACCAACATCAGCCTTTCCTGGAAGCCAGGTCCAGGGCGGAGAGAGGCATTCTGGGTAATTGTGAGTCACAGAGCTGAGCCCATTCGAAGGCTGAAGTTGCGGAGTACAGTCATGTCCTGCATCGTCTCTGACCTCACCCCCGGAACCCTCTACAGTGTCACCGTGGTAACAGAGGCCGTCGGGAAGCAACGAAACACAAGCGAAGCGGTTCAGACAGGTGACTCTGCCTCTTCTTGTAACAGTGATGGCTTCCTGTAAGAGATTTTGAAAATCTTGAAAAGTGAAAATAAAGACAGAAACTCAAAGAGAGCATTAGAGCTCTCTCACCACCAGCATCATCACACTCATCTCACACTGTGTGGGGAGGTGTTCATTATCTCTGACACTGTATGAATCACTGTATATAAACATGTACTAAAATACATTAGCATAGATAAACAATGTTTATAGGTACTAACATCTGTTAGAGACACGAAGCTGAAGCTGGTTTACTGTTCTCCAGTCACTGGTCAGGTGCTATTTATGGTAGGAGCCTGTATAAGTGAGCCAGTGGTCAGGTGCTGTTTATGGGTGGAGCTTGTATTAGACAGCCAGAGATCAGTTGCTGTTTATGGGCGGAGCCTGTATAAAAGAGCCAGTGGTCAGGTGCTATTTATGGGCAGAACCTTTTTAAGAGAGCCAGTGGTCAAGTGCTGTTTATGGGCAGAACCTGTTTAACACAGCCAGAGGTCAGGTGCTGTTTATGGGTGGAGCCTGTTTAACAGAGCCAGTAGTCAGGTGCTGTTTATGGGCAGAACCTGTTTAAGAGCACCAGAGGTCAGGTGCTGTTTATGAGCGGAGCCTGTTTAACGGAGCCAGTGGTCAGGTGCTATTTATGGGCAGAACCTTTTTAAGAGAGCCAGTGGTCAAGTGCTGTTTATGGGCAGAACCTGATTAACACAGCTAGAGGTCAGGTGCTGTTTATGGGCAGAACCTGTTTAACAGAGCCAGAGGTCAGGTGCTGTTTATGGGTGGAGCCTGTTTAACAGAGCCAGTGGTCAGGTGCTGTTTATGGGTGGAGCCTGTTTAACAGAGCCAGTGGTCAAGTGCTGTTTATGGGTGGAGCCTGTTTAACGGAGCCAGTGGTCAGGTGCTATTTATGGGCAGAACCTTTTTAAGAGAGCCAGTGGTCAAGTGCTGTTTATGGGCAGAACCTGATTAACACAGCTAGAGGTCAGGTGCTGTTTATGGGTGGAGCCTGTTTAACAGAGCCAGTGGTCAAGTGCTGTTTACGGGTGGAGCCTGTTTAAGACAGCCAGTGATCTTGGTCATGTTTATAGGCGGACACTGTTTAAGAGAGCCAATAATAATAATAATGATGATAAATTTAATTTAAAAGCGCCTTTCTCGACACTCAAGGACACTGTACAAAATGTAGGGTTATATATATATATAAAAAAAAACACATCAGCAGAGAGAGTAGGCTAATTTGAACAGGTGAGTTTTAAGACTGGATTTGAAAAGAGGAAAGGAGTCAATGTTACGGATGTCAGGTGGGAGGGAGTTCCAGAGTTTGGGAGCAGAGCGGCTGAAAGCTCTGCTCCCCATGGTACTCAGACGAGCAGAAGGTACAGAGAGATGAATGGAAGAGGAGGATCTGAGCGAGCGGGTAGAAGTTGCGATTTGGAGAAGATTTGACAGATAAGGGGGGGCAAGATTATGTATGGCCTTAAATGTGTGGAGGAGAATTTTGTATTCGATCCTATATTTAACAGGGAGCCAGTGGAGCTGTTGAAGGACAGGTGTAATGTGATGGAATGAAGGAGTTTTAGTGATAATACGGGCAGCTGCATTCTGAACCAGCTGAAGCTTATGGAGGGATTTATGAGGAAGGCCAAAGAGAAGAGAATTACAGTAGTCAATGCGGGATGTAACAAGACTATAAACTAGAATAGATGCAGTATGGGGGGTGAGGGAAGGGCGTAGACGATTGATGTTACGCAGATGGAAATACGCAGACCGGGTTATATTACTAATGTGAGAGCGGAAAGATAAACAGTTATCTAAGATGACACCCAAGCTCTTAACCTGAGGTGAGGGGGAGACTAATGTACTGTCAATTTGAATAGAGAAAATATCCTCTTTCGATAATGTGGATTTGGAACCACAAAGCAAAATTTCAGTTTTATCACTTTTAAGTTTTAGGAAATTAGAGGTGAACCAGGATTTTATTTCAGATAAACAGTTGGAAAGGGAAGAGGGCGGGAACAAAGTACTTAGTTTACTAGATAGATAGAGCTGGGTGTCATCTGCATAGAGGTGGAAATGGATGTCGAAAGAGCGAAAAATATTGCCAAGGGGCAGAAGGTAAATGATGAAAAGTAGGGGCCCAAGGACAGAACCCTGGGGTACACCAGAAGAAACAGGGCAAGACTGAGACCTGAAACATTTGAGTTGAATGAATTGAGTGCGGCCTGAGAGATAGGAATGAAACCAGTCGAGTGCGATATGATTAATGCCAATGGAAGATAGTCTGTTAAGGAGGATAGTATGAGAGATAGTGTCGAAGTCTGTGCTCAGATCTAGAAGAATGAGAATGGAAAATAAACCAGAATCAGCTGCCATGAGAAGGTCATTAGTGATCTTAAGAAAAGCAATTTCTGTGCTATGGAGGGGCGAAAACCAGACTGGAATTGTTCATAGAGACAATTTTGGGATAGGTAGGAATGAATTTGAGTAGCAATAACTTTTTCAAGTATTTTGGAAATGAAAGGGAGGTTAGAAATCAGGCGAAGGTTATTAAAGTTGTTGGGGTCTGAGCCAGGTTTTTTCAGAATAGGAGTGATAGCAGCCGTTTTGAAGGGCGTAGGAACAATTCCACTAGTGAGTGAGGAATGAATAATAGCAGTTATGAGGGGGAGCAGAGAGGAAAGACCAAATTTAACTAAGACTGTTGGGAAAGGATCAAGCTGACATGTAGAAGGTTTTGATTTGCTAATGAGATCAGAAATGACAGATGCATCTGGAAGCTGAAAACAGGAGAGAGACTGACTATGTGAAAGAGGTACAGAGAAGGAGAGAGGCTGTGGATCAGGACAGATGTTCTGGTGGATTTTATAAATTTTCTCACTAAAAAACGACAGTAAAGCATTACAAGTATCAGTTGAGTAAAAGTGGGAAGGTAGGAAGGATTTGGATTGGAAGAGTTTGTTGACTAGATAGAACAGTGTTTTGGTGTTCCCTTCACTAGAGTTAATTAGACCAGAGTAATAGGAGGATTTAGTTTGAGCAATTACATCCTTATACTGCAATATGTGTGCTTTATGCATTTCTTTGTGGATGATAATACCAGATTTTCTAGAGTCGCTCGAGCTGACGAGCTTTAGCTTTCATTAGCCGTAGTTTAGGGGTATACGAGGGGGCAGAATGAGTGAAGGAAACAGAGCGAGTTTTCACAGGAGCAAGAGAGTTGAGAATATAGGTTAAACTATTGTTATAGTAGTCAACAACCAATGGTTAGGTGCTGTTTATGGGTGGGGCCTGTTTAAGAGAGCCAATGGTCAGGTGCTGTTTATGGGCGGAGCCTGTTTAAGAGAGCCAATGGTCAGGTGCTGTTTATGGGCGGAGCCTGTTTTTCAGCCTGTTTGTTTGCTTGCGTTCACCTGCAGCTCCAGCTCCTGTAAGCAATCTGCTTCTGCAGAACGATGGAAGTGAGGTCATTCTGAATGCCTCTTGGACTCCTGCAGTGGGCAGAGTGGATAATTACCTGGTCAATTTATCCTCCTCCTCCTCCTCTGAACATCAGGAGGTCACCCTCCACCCCAACACATCCCACTGTCTCTTCACCAAACTCACACCTGGACGAGCATATCAGGTGACTGTGAAGACCAGAAGGGGTAGGCTCAGCTCTGAGGTCAGAGCGACAGGCAGGACAGGTGAGTCTCAGAGACACAGGTAACACAGCAGATTGTTCATAAGCAGTGACATTATCATAAATATACATATTAGAGAGACTACATCACTGTACACTCAGCCATAAACTACTTGCATATAGAGTAAAATGTCTAGAACCATTAGGGGTGGGATAGTCCACAATGAATTTACCTCCAATATCTTCTATTAGTAAAACAAACGGAATTGATGAGGTTAGTGAACTGGAAGACTCTCATTCACTGCCCTTGTTTGGAGCACATGAGACGCTGCTGCCACTCTGATAAAATGCAGTTTTAAGAACTCGTTGTAAATGATGACCATGCATCACGTTGCAGCTACTCTACCTGTTTCATTTCATAACTTCGGTTTTGATCTTATTGTAGAGGCGGAGGGGGGGGGTTGTCACTGTGTCAGTAACTTAGTAACTTATCTTTGAGAAGTGATCCTGCATCTTGGCTCTAAATCCCTGACAATAAAAGTTGTGATAGAGTTTGTAGTTTGTTTGCTTCATTCTTTCCGAGTTGGGTGGAAGGTTTGACATCGCTGGATCGATGGTCTTCTGGTTGGCAGCAAGTACAACTGGATGGAAAATGAGTGGAAACATTTAATATATATTTCCCCTTAACTCCATAGAAGCCAAAGTACTACCATAAGTTAACTTAACTCAAGGGTTGGCAACCTCTGGTTTTTACCGCCCTGTTGTGGCTCCACAGCTGAATTAGATTAGTAGATGATACTAAAATAATCCTCCTTTAAAATAAAATAAAGCTCCGCTGATCTTTCAGCACAGTTTAACAGTAAATGATCTTAAACTCTGGAGTTAATGTAGAAGTGCTAATTCACCCTTTAACCCTGAAGATCGGGGCAGACTGTTGGTCACCATAGCAACACAGACAACAGTCTCGCCCAGGTAGTAGCTATGAAATGGCAAAGAGAGGGATTTAAGACGAACATTGATAATTTGGAGATGAATGGACTGATCTGTGTTTATAATTACTCCAGCTGGTTACACTAAAAAGTTGTAAAGTCAGTTTCTTGTTCTCCAGCTTCTTGTTTGAATTGTCCTGTTCCACCTTAAATGGTGCAGCAGTTACATTCTGGCACCTCAGGCACCATTTAAGGTGGAATGGGAAAATTCGAACGAGAAGCTGGCGAATGAGAAGCGACTTCAGCCTTGTAAAAGGACGAACATTGAGACATTTTACAAGAAACTGTTCTACTTTAGTGGAAAAGTTTCCTGCTGGAGATGCGAGAAAAGTGACTACAGCTTAGCTGAAGCTTAAAGCAGAGCAGAGTCTGCACTTTTGCCTGTATTATATTTTCAGCCAACACTAGGACATCAGCATGAACCAAGACGCATGATCAGCCAAGATAAGAAAATGGACTCAAAATGTTACGGCTCACAAGGTGGTTTGATTTTTGTTGAAAGGACAAAATGACCCTTATTAATATTTGAGTTGTGACCCCTGAACTAGTTTTTAATATAGCGTGCTGCCACAGTCTGTCGATTTTTCTCCCCACCCTTAATCTGTGTAAGAATGAGGTTTAGTTTAAGCAGGTAGCTCAGATGGCTGACAAGCCAACAGTCCAATCCAGTGAAAGAAATGAGGCTTTAAGTCTTTTTTGAAAAACTGCAACATACAAAGTAAAGAATATGTGACGTGTCACACAGAATTCAAATGTCTGTGTTGAAGCCGGAGCTACCATTGGTAGAATTAAACCCAGTATTTTAGAGGTAACCTAAACGACCACCCACCTGTCCGGCTGGACACTGATGGGCGACTGACTGTCGAGCTCTCCTACAACCCGCTTCAGACCAGCTGCCCACACTCCAGCTACCGCCATGTGCCTTGGACTAGCTGCCCACCCTACATTGATGTTTTCGTGGACTCCTAGTTATTCCTACTATCAATACTACTGCTATTAATATTAGTAGTATAATAACTGTGTAGGTAGTTTGACCAGAGGAGGAGAGGTCCCCCCTGGTGAGCCTGGTTCCTCCCAAAGTTTCTTCCTCAGTTCTGAGGGAGTTTTTCCTTGCCACTGTTGCCCCTGGCTTGCTCACCTGGGGGTTTAACATTCTGAATTCTTTACTGGAATTCTGTGAAGCTGCTTTGTGACATCATCAGTTGTAAAAAGCGCTACAAATAAATTTGATTTGATGTGATTTGATTTGATCTGTTAATCTCAGAGAGATGAGCTAGAGAAAATTAGCTTGGCCGTAACAGCGATGATCAGGTAAAGAAAACGTTTCAGAAGGAAAAACCTTTACATTAAGAAACATTGGATACTCTCCACAAGATTGAATTAAAGAGTTTAGCAATCATATTACTAAATAAATGAGTAAATGAAGTGGCAGAATAGTAAACTATCTCTCTCTCACTTGCCCCTCAGTGCCTGATAAAGCTGCTCAGCTGAAGTTGGTGGGTCTCAGTGACCAGACTGCTCTGAAGGTGTCGTGGGTGCCCCCTAAAGGCGAGTGGCAATACTACCACGTGCTGCTCCTGAATGGCTCCTCTGTGCTGGTAAACCGTACGGCAGACAAGGCGGTGCTAGAGTTCCTGTTCTCCGGGTTGGTCCTCGTGCCCGGCAAGCTTTACACAGCTGCGGTCACTGTGATCAGCGGCTCACTGACCACCACGCAGTACTGCCACGGGAGTCTGGGTAAGCAGTGTCCACATCAAACATGAGGCTGACATGTTTCACTCACCAGCTGACCATCAAACCAAAGCTAACCACCGAGCCAAAGCTAACCACCTAGCCAAAGCAAACCACCGAGCAAAAGCTGACCATCAAGTCAGAGCTAACCACCGAGAGAAAGCTGACCATCAAGCCAAAGCTAACCACAAAGTGAAAGCTAACCTTCAAGCCAAAGCTAACCACAGAGCGAAAACTGACCATCTATCCAAAGCTAACCACCAAGCGAAAGCTAACCACCATGCGAAAGCTGACCACCAAGCGAAAGCTGACCACCGAGCGAAAGCTGACCTTTCATGCCAAAGCTAACCACTGAGCCAAAGCTAACCGCCAAGCCAAACCTAACCACCGAGCGAAAGCTGACCTCCAAGCCAAAGCTAACCACCAAGCGAAAGCTGACCATCAAGCCGAAGCTAACTACCGAGCGAAAGCTGACCATCAAGCCAAAGCTAACCACCGAGCCAAAGCTAAACACCAAGCCAAAGCTAACCACTGAAATTAAAGCTGACCATCAAGCCAAAGCTAACCACCGAGCTAAAGCTAACCACCAAAGCTAACCTTCAAGCCAAAGCTGACCACTGAGCGAAGCTAACCACCAAGTGAAAGCTGACCATCAAGCCAAAGCTAACCACCGAGCGAAAGCTGACCACCAAGCCGAAGCTAACGACCAAGCGAAAGCTGACTATCAAGCTGAAGCTAACCATCAAGCGAAAGCTGACCATCAAGCCAAAGCTAACCACCGAGCCAAAGCTAATCACCTACCAAAGCTAACTACAGAGCGAAAGCTGAACATCAAGCCAAAGCTAACCACCGAGCCAAAGCTAATCACCTACCAAAGCTAACTACAGAGCGAAAGCTGAACATCAAGCCAAAGCTAACCACCGAGCCAAAGCTAGCCACTGTGCCAAAGCTAACCATCTCTCTCTCTCTCTCTCTCTCTCTCTCTTTCTCTCTGTCTGTCTGTCTGTCTCTCTCTCTCTCTCTCTCTCTCTCTCTCTCTCTCTCTCTCTCTCTCTTGGTCTCTCTTTCTCTCTCTCTCAGCCCCTCGGTCAGTTCAGCAGCTGCAGGTGCGTCACAGTGATGAGAGCTCTGTGCGAGTGCAGTGGCGCCCCCCGGTTGGAGAGTGGGATAACTACACCGTGGTGCTGAGAGCTGTAGAGGGACAGGTGAAGAGGAAATCTCTGACCAGAGAGATGAAGGAGTGCAGCTTCAGTGATCTCACACCTGGACAGCAGTACACCATCACCGTGGTAACAAACAGTGGAGAACTCAGCAGCTCCACCTCCGTCACAGCGCGCACCTGTGAGTTACACACCTGTCCTCACGCGGGTTCTCCTGCGTTCTGTTTTAGAACTCAATTATTTTTATTTCTGCCTGAATCTGATCAGCGAAAAGCTTTACACTCAGTGGGGAAAAAATATACCAACATGTATTCCAGTAAATTAGAAATCCATTTCAAACTCACTGCAGTCCTGCTGAAATACACGCCACACTAAACTGTGTCTCAGGATATTTTACCTTATTAAACAAATTCATTTTTAAAAATATGTTTATTTTAAACTGTGTAGTGAAATATTAACTCAGACAGAAATAACTATGTAAAAGTGTTTATAAACCCATCTGAAAGTGTAGGAACATCTCCAGAATCCCATCTGATGCTCTTCACTGTCTGATTCCTTTAGAAATGAGTTTGTGTTCCAGTCTCGTCATTTTAAATCTGATCTAATGATCCTTTAACAGGACATAAGCGAGGTCTGTAGGTATTGATACTCTGTGAAATGCAGGTCTGATCTGATATCTTGTTTATGTGAAGTACATTGTGTGTGAGAGTCTGATTGCAGACGTGGTTAATGTAAAGCACAGTGCAGATCCAGTCTACAGTTGTCCAGGATTTTACAGGACTGCAGTCCAATTATTATTAAGTTCAGAACTTTTCATTATTATTGTTTTTAGTAGTTGCAGGCCTGACATGTCACCCTGTGTGTGTGTGTGTGTGTGTATGTGTTCAGTCCCAGCAGCTGTTACTGGGCTGCAGGTGAGTAACGAGGGCTGGACGGACGCTCTGCAGGTGAGCTGGGACAAAGCGGTGGGAAAAATCGACTCGTATCGCCTGCTGCTCATCCATGACAGCGTCATCATCAAGAACGAGAGCGTTCCTGCAGACGCCACCTCTTACCACTTCCAGGCCCTGAGATCTGGCGCCCTCTACAGGGTGGTCGTGACCACGGTGCGCAGTGGCAAGTCATCCAGGCAGACCGTGTCCGATGGCCGAACGGGTCAGTAGCGATCAGAGCACACGCAACGTTAATGTTAATCAGTCGATCAACCACAGTGGATGTTCCTCTGATCTGTGTCGGTTCAGTATTAAAAAAGATTTTAAAGAGCAAAAGATGAGTTTCTTCACAGCTCAGTGAGTCCGAGGAAGGGTTTAGATTCCAAACTGCCCTTATCTGGAATAACAGGAATATTCCTGGAATTTTCAGGAAGTCCTGGACATGCGCAGGGCCTTCATTCCGAAGATTTCCTGCTAGGCTGTTCTTTGTCCGAGAGGATGTTCTTCTATTTTCAGCTGTTTGTGTTTGAGTGGACATTTCACAGCTTCGGTTCTCAGTGAGCAGAAATGATTAAATAACTGCTCGACGTGCTGTGTTGTTTTGTTGTTTTGTGCAGTTTTGTGTTGTGTTGTTTTGTTGTGTTGTGTTGTGTTGTTTTGTTGTGTGTTGTGTTGTTTTGTTGTGTGTTGTGTTGTGTTTTGTTGTGTTGTATTGTTTGTTTTTTTGTGTTGTGTTGTTTTGTTTTGTTGTGTTGTTTTGTGTTGTTTGTTGTGCTGTTTTGTGTTGTGTTGTGCTGTTTTGTGTTGTTGTTTTGTTTTGTGTTGTACTGTGTTGTGTTGTGCCGTTTTGTGTTGTTTTGTTGTTTTGTGTTGTGCTGTTGTGTTCTGTTGTGCTATTTTGTGTTGTGTTGTTTTGTTTTGTTTTGTATTGTTTTGTGTTGTGTTGTTTTTTTGTTTTGTGTTGTGTTGTGTTGTGCTGTTTTGTATTGTTTTGTGTTGTGTTGTGTTGTTTTGTGTTGTGTTGTGTTGTTTTGTATTGTGTTGTGTTGTATTGTTTTGTGTTTTGCTGTTTTGTGTTGTGTTGTATTGTTTTGTGTTTTGCTGTTTTGTGTTGTGTTGTTTTGTTGTGTTGTTTTGTGTTGTGTTGTTTTGTGTTGTGTTGTTTTGTTGTTTTGTGTTGTGTTGTGCTGTTTTGTATTGTGTTGTGTTGAATTTGCCGTTTTTTCATTCGTTGAAAAAAGCAGTGCTGTAGTTGATTGATCGGTCTCTCTGTGTGTGATCAGCAGTGCAGTAGTTGATTGATCGGTCTCTCTGTGTGTGATTAGCAGTGCTGTAGTTGATTGATCTGTCTCTCTGTGTGTGATTAGCAGTTTATTGATCGGCCTCTGTAGTTTATTGATCGGTGCTGTAGTTATTGATCGGTCTCTCTGTGTGTTATCGGTGTTGCTATAGTTATTGATCGGTCTCTGTGTGATCAGCAGTGCTATATTTGATTATTCTGTCTCTCTGTGTGTGATTGGCAGTGCCTGCGGCGGTGCGGGAGGTGTCGGTCAGTAATAACGGCAGGATGGACTTCCTCAGCGTGTCATGGCGGCCGGCGCAGGGGGATGTGGACAGTTACCTGGTGACTCTGAGTGACCGTGAGAGGATTGTTCACACGCTGACCGTGTCAAGGTCCAGTCCAGAGTGCGTGTTCAAGTCTCTGGTGTCCGGGCGGCTCTACAACATCTCGATTAGCTCCCGCAGCGGAACGTATGAGAACCACACGGTGGTCCAGCAGAGAACGCGTAAGAACCTCACTGTACAACTGAATCACTTTGAAGAGCCCAGATCACTGATTTCCACCTAAAACGTTTGGGTGGTTTTATGCATCAAAACAGTCATGATTCATTTCTACATGATGCCTTACATTTAAACAGGCTGTGCCTTTAAGGCTGATTTGGCCCCACTGAATGGGTGGAGCTAAACTGCTGTAGGCTGAATGGGTAGGGCTAAACTGCTGTAGCTGAATGGGTGGGACTAAACTGCTGTAGGCTGAATGGGTGGGGCTAAACTGCTGTAGGCTGAATGGGTAGGGCTAAACTGCTGTAGCTGAATGGGTGTGGTTAAACTGCTGTATGCTGAATGGGTGGGGCTAAACTACTGAAGGCTGAATGGGTGGGGCTAGTGAAAGAACAGTTGTTTTTCTGGGCCCTTTAATAATTTCAGTGTGAACTGTTAGTTGTTGAGTATAATCAGTGTGATTATTAATATGATTGATGCGGCTGTAAGTGTCAGTAGTTGTGATGTTCCTCCTCAGAGCCATCCACCGTTCTGACCCCGACGGCGACCCACATGGCACGGGATGACTCTCTGAAGGTGTACTGGCGCCATGCGGCCGGAGACTTTGACTACTACCAGGTGGCCATCAAACACAACAACCTGTTCCACCAGAACCGGACGGTTCCAAACTCTCAGAACCAGTGCGTGTTCAGCGGGCTGGTCCCGGGGCGACTCTACACCGTCATCGTCAGCACCTGGAGCGGAACGTACGAGTCCAGCGTCTCCACACACGGACGCACCTGTGAGTGACCCCCACAACACCTGATTCAACACACAATGATGAGTCCCTCCACAGGGCGAGGGTGTCTCCATGACAACACAGGAATTGTTAAAGAGTCCCCTGTGAGATTAAAGATCATCAGTACATCAAAGAGTTCTATAATCAATGTGCTGATTTAGTGACACTCAGACTCAGACTAGGCTGAACACTCAGACTCAGACTAGGCTGAAACACTCAGGCTCAGACTTGGCTGAACACTCAGACTCAGACTAGGCTGAAACACTCAGACTCAGACTTGGCTGAACACTCAGACTCAGACTTGGCTGAACACTCAGACTCAGACTAGGCTGAAACACTCAGACTCAGACTAGGCTGAAACACTCAGACTCAGACTAGGCTGAAACACTCAGACTCAGACTAGGCTGAACACTCAGACTCAGACTAGGCTGAAACACTCAGACTCAGACTAGGCTGAACACTCAGACTCAGACTAGGCTGAAACACTCAGACTCAGACTAGGCTGAAACACTCAGACTCAGACTAGGCTGAAACACTAAGACTCAGACTAGGCTGAAAGACTCAGACTCAGACTAGGCTGAACACTCAGACTCAGACTAGGCTGAAACACTCAACAAACAAAAAACAACAAATAGTTCCACACCTGATTCATTTTGTCATACACTTTTTTTCAACAAGCGTCACTGGATGCTTGGAATAACGAGGTCATTAATGAGTGGAAGTAAGAATATAATTCTAATATTTAATATCATATCATGGTGTGGGAACCTATTAATCAAGCAGAAACATGAACCAGCTGGTTAGCCAGGCTAGTAAAATCATTGGAGATAAACACCCACATGCTTCAGGAGGAAAACTGCCCATACGGCGGAACATGTCAGCTTTAGAACGTTTAAATGTACCACAGAGTGAGAACGTTCCTACTATGGTCATAACGCAGAACACAGCGTCCCTGATGCAAGCTCCTGTGCTTTAACTGCCGCTCTGCTGTTTCAGTACCGGCGGCAGTGAGGAACCTGTCGCTGGCCAGCCGCGGCACAGAGGAGCTGAAGGTCACCTGGACGTCGGCACCTGGAGATGTGGATCACTACGAGGTTCAGCTTCTCTTCAGCGACATGAAGGTGCTTCCCCCGATCACCCTAAGCAGCACCACCACCCACTACCTGCTCTCCTCTCTCACACCTGGACGCCTCTACAAGATTGTAGTGTCCACCTTCAGCGGACCCAACCTCAGCACACAGTTCATCGAGGGCAGGACAGGTACCGGTTCAGTACACTGGGTGGTGCTGTGCCATTCACACTCACAGCCATTCACTCACAGCAGCAAATGCCACCAGGAGTTAGCTAATCTGACTAATTTTAGTCAGCAAATGTTAGCAGTTTTCCATCAGTTAGCATTAGCTATTTTCATCAGTTAGCATTAGCTATTTTCATCAGCTAGCATTAGCCATTTTCCATCAGCTAGCATTAGCCATTTTCCTTCAGCTAGCTTTAGCTTTTTTCCATCAGCTAGCATTAGCTGCTTTCCATCAGCTAGCATTAGCCATTTTCCATCAGCTAGCATTAGCCATTTTCCATCAGCTAGCATTAGCCATTTTCCATCAGCTAGCATTAGCTGTTTTCCATCAGCTAGCATTAGCCATTTTCCATCAGCTAGCATTAGCTGTTTTCCATCAGCTAGCATTAGCTATTTATCAAGTTAAAACATTTCCAGTTTTCTGAGAGCTGAAGTTCCAAAATCACACATTCACTTCATTGTAAAAATGTTTTTATTTCTTCTGTACAGTTAATGCTGTTAGACTGCTGTCTGTGCTGAGCTGCTGTCTGTGATGAGCTGCTATCTATGAGGAGCTGCTGTCTGTGCTGAACTGCTGTCTGTGATACACTGCCGTCTGTGCTGAGCTGCTGTCTGTGATACACTGCTGTCTGTGCTGAGCTGCTGTCTGTGATGAGCTGCTATCTATGAGGAGCTGCTGTCTGTGCTGAACTGCTGTCTGTGCTGAGCTGCTGTCTGTGATACACTGCTGTCTGTGCTGAGCTGCTGTCTGTGCTGAGCTGCTGTCTGTGTTGAGGTGCTGTCTGTGATGAGCTGCTGTCTGTAATAAGCTGCTGTCTGTGCTGAGCTGCTGTCTGTGTTGAGGTGCTGTCTATAATAAGCTGCTGTCTGTGATGAGTTGCTGTCTGTAATAAGCTGCTGTCTGTGCTGAGGTGCTGTCTGTGCTGAGCTACTGTCTGTGTTGAGGTGCTGTCTGTGATGAGCTGCTGTCTGTAATAAGCTGCTGTCTGTGCTGAG
The DNA here is from genome assembly GCF_015220715.1 of Pygocentrus nattereri. Taxonomy (NCBI): domain Eukaryota; kingdom Metazoa; phylum Chordata; class Actinopteri; order Characiformes; family Serrasalmidae; genus Pygocentrus; species Pygocentrus nattereri. Next base: position 8,159,277 of record NC_051218.1, read on the forward strand.
CTGCTGTCTGTGTTGAGGTGCTGTCTGTGATGCACTGCTGTCTGTGATGTGCTGCTGTCTGTACTGAACTGCTGTCTGTGATGAGGTGCTGTCTGTAATAAGCTGCTGTCTGTGCTGAGCTGCTGTCTGTGTTGAGGTGCTGTCTATAATAAGCTGCTGTCTGTGCTGAGCTGCTGTCTGTAATAAGCTGCTGTCTGTGCTGAGGTGCTGTCTGTGCTGAGCTGCTGTCTGTGTTGAGGTGCTGTCTGTGATGAGCTGCTGTCTGTAATAAGCTGCTGTCTGTGCTGAGCTGCTGTCTGTGTTGAGGTGCTGTCTGTGATGCACTGCTGTCTGTGATGCACTGCTGTCGGTGCTGAGGTGCTGTCTGTGATGCGCTGCTGTCTGTGATGAGCTGCTGTCTGTAATGTGTTGCTGTCTGTGCTGAACTGCTGTCTGTGATGAGCTGCTGTCTGTGATGAGCTGCTGTCTGTGATGTGCTGCTGTCTGTGCTGAGCTGCTGTCTGTGATGAGCTGCTGTCTGTGCTGAAGTGCTTTCTGTAATGCGCTGCTGTCTGTGGTGAGGTGCTGTCTGTGATATGCTGCTGTCTGTGCTGAGCTGCTATCTGTGATGAGCTGCTATCTATGAGGAGCTGCTGTCTGTGCTGAACTGCTTTCTGTAATGCGCTGCTGTCTGTGGTGAAGTGCTGTCTGTGATGCGCTGCTGTCTGTACTGAACTGCTGTCTGTGATGAGCTGCTGTCTGTAGTAAGCTGCTGTCTGTGCTGAGGTGCTGTCTGTAATAAGCTGCTGTCTGTGCTGAGGTGCTGTCTGTGCTGAGCTGCTGTCTGTGTTGAGGTGCTGTCTGTGATGAGCTGCTGTCTGTGCTGAGCTGCTGTCTGTGTTGAGGTGCTGTCTGTGATGCACTGCTGTCTGTGATGCACTGCTGTCGGTGCTGAGGTGCTGTCTGTGATGCGCTGCTGTCTGTGATGAGCTGCTGTCTGTAATGTGTTGCTGTCTGTGCTGAACTGCTGTCTGTGATGAGCTGCTGTCTGTGATGAGCTGCTGTCTGTGATGTGCTGCTGTCTGTGCTGAGCTGCTGTCTGTGATGAGCTGCTGTCTGTGCTGAACTGCTTTCTGTAATGCGCTGCTGTCTGTGGTGAGGTGCTGTCTGTGATATGCTGCTGTCTGTGCTGAGCTGCTATCTGTGATGAGCTGCTATCTATGAGGAGCTGCTGTCTGTGCTGAACTGCTTTCTGTAATGCGCTGCTGTCTGTGGTGAAGTGCTGTCTGTGATGCGCTGCTGTCTGTACTGAACTGCTGTCTGTGATGAGCTGCTGTCTGTAGTAAGCTGCTGTCTGTGCTGAGGTGCTGTCTGTAATAAGCTGCTGTCTGTGCTGAGGTGCTGTCTGTGCTGAGCTGCTGTCTGTGTTGAGGTGCTGTCTGTGATGAGCTGCTGTCTGTAATAAGCTGCTGTCTGTGCTGAGCTGCTGTCTGTGTTGAGGTGCTGTCTGTGATGCGTTGCTGTCTGTGATGAGCTGCTGTCTGTAATGTGTTGCTGTCTGTGCTGAACTGCTGTCTGTGATGAGCTGCTGTCTGTGATGAGCTGCTGTCTGTGATGTGCTGCTGTCTGTGCTGAGCTGCTGTCTGTAATGAGCTGCTTTCTGTAATGCGCTGCTGTCTGTGTTGAGGTGCTGTCTGTGATATGCTGCTGTCTGTGCTGAGCTGCTATCTGTGATGAGCTGCTATCTATGAGGAGCTGCTGTCTGTGCTGAACTGCTTTCTGTAATGTGCTGCTGTCTGTGGTGAGGTGCTGTCTGTGATGAGCTGCTGTCTGTAGTAAGCTGCTGTCTGTGCTGAGGTGCTGTCTGTAATGTGCTGCTGTCTGTGCTGAGGTGCTGTCTGTGATGCGCTGCTGTCTGTAATGAACTGCTGTCTGTGATGAGCTGCTGTCTGTAGTAAGCTGCTGTCTGTGCTGAGGTGCTGTGTGTGATGCGCTGCTGTCTGTACTGAACTGCTGTCTGTGATGAGCTGCTGTCTGTAGTAAGCTGCTGTCTGTGCTGAGGTGCTGTCTGTGATACGCTGCTGTCTGTAATGAGCTGCTATCTGTGATGAGCTGCTATCTATGAGGAGCTGCTGTCTGTGCTGAGCTGCTGTCTGTAATAAGCTGCTGTCTGTGCTGAGGTGCTGTCTGTGCTGAGCTGCTGTCTGTGCTGACCTGCTGTCTGTGTTGAGGTGCTGCTTATGATGAGCTGCTGTCTGTGTTGAGGTGCTGTCTGTTATACGCTGCTGTCTGTGATGTGCTGCTGTCTGTACTGAACTGCTGTCTGTGATGAGGTGCTGTCTGTACTGAACTGCTGTCTGATGAGGTGCTGTCTGTGATGAGGTGTTTTCTGTGATGCACTGCTATCTTTGCTGAGATGCTGTCTGTGATGAGCTGCTGTCTGTGATGAGGTGCTGTCTGTGATGAGGTGCTGTCTGTGCTGAGGTGGTGTCTGTGTCGTGTGTAGTTCCCAGTAAAGTGAAGAACATCCACATCAGTAACGAGGGTCAGAGCAGCAGTCTGAGGGTGAGCTGGACGCCGGGTCAGGGCGATGTGGACAGTTACTGCGTATCCCTCTCCGGTCCAGGGCGGCCGCTGGACCTCCGACCCGTCCCTAAACACGTTAACGAAATTAATTTCGGCTCCCTTGAGCCTGGTCAGCAGTATGGCATCACTGTCCAGTCCATCAGCGGGTCACTCATCAACAACAGCACCGCCACAGCGCGCACAGGTACCTGCGGCCGCTCAGTAAAGAGTCTGTAATGTGGAAAACTCACCTTTCACAATTTTTTCACAAGTTTTACAAGTTTCAAGCGTATATTTCTCTCTACAGTCCAGAGATAAAACACAGAGACTAAACTGCTCAATCTGTCGAGTTCAATAACTTTTTTTTAATGTATTGTTATTATTAATACATTATTATGTATTCATATTACATATATCCACCTACACCTCAGTTCAGTGTCTGTATCTCTCTCTCTCTCTCTCTCTCTCTCTCTCTCTCTCTCTCTCTTTCTCTCTCTCTCTCAGTGCCCTCCAGTGTGGAGTCCCTGCAGGCTGATGGGGGGGAGAGTGATTGCAGTGTGTTGGTGAGCTGGCATGCAGGTTTGGGGGTCTGTGATGGTTTCAGTGTGCAGCTGCAGGACGAGCGAGGCTCTGTGTTGGCGAGAAGCCTGAAGCTGCGGGACGAGGTCCAGCACGTGTTCACGCGCCTCATTCCGGGGAAACGGTACCGCGTCATTGTCCAAGCGGTCAGCGGTGGGGTGCAGAGTAAAGCGACTGTGACAGAGACTCGGACTCGTACGTACCAGACACTGACTTCTCCTTTAATATGATCAGTGCTACAATTCTTTCTTCTTTCTTTTACTTCTCGTTTACCTGCACCTCACACTTTATGAATATAACATCTGTGATGCATTGCACAGACAGTCATCAAACTGCGCACATCCATCAATACACACTGTAAACACCCAAGCTGTGAATCACACAAGGCTACGTATTTATTATAGTATCTGTAAATACCAGCTGTGTCCGAAGCCTCAGTCTATTTTTAATCACTGCACAGTGAAGTAGCCAAACAGTGTTTAGTTATACTGTAAAAACCTACATTAGTATAATGACAGTAAAGTTGAACTGCATTGAATTTTCTTTGTTTTTAAAATGTTCAACATTCTGAAACTTTCTGTTGTTCGTTTCCAGGATTAAATTAAAACAATTCTACATTTTCAAGAATAATGCTAATTCCTACCAGCATCTCTGTAGGAGCTGATGTTGGCGCCGAGCTAGCAATGGAGTGTCATCACTCCTCCCTCACTGGGTTTAAGAGCCTTACAGCAGGTCTAGTTTAAACACAGATATTTATGATCTGATGGTGAGCCTGTGATCGCTGCAGGTCCAGCATCTGTTCCTGACCTGTCCGTCCAGAGCAGCTCGTCCAGCAGCCTGGTTCTGTCCTGGTCAGTTCCGGAAGGGGAGTTTGATGGGTTTGAGGTTCTCCTCTACAACAGCGCTGAGGCTGTCCAGGACCGCCGGAGCGGCGGGGCCACCATGCTGACCTGCTCTTTTCACAGCCTGACTGCAGGCACAGCCTACAGGGCGCTGATTCTGACCCGCAGTGGACAGTACACCAACCAGTCTTCCATCTGGACCAGGACAGGTGAGTTTTACCTGCATGCATATATATATACACACTCACCGGCCACTTTATTAGGCACCTGTTCAATTGCTTATTAACACAAATAGCTAATCAGCCAATCACATGACCGCAACGGTTGAGTCAGGCTTCTGTTCATCACTATATAACTTAATAATAACAACTTGGACTGCTTTGTAGTCCATATAGTTGCTGAAGAATAAACTTTAGGATGTGACATGGCTGGTAATTTGGGAATTTAGGGGTTAAAATGCAAATTTAAATTATTGAAATCAGTCACAACAGTAGAAATGATCTATTATCAATACCATTTTAGAAATTCCATATTGATGCTTTCCTACATGTTGAAAACAGCCAGTTTTACAGTGTTAAAGAGCTGATTTTTCCGACTTAAGTTTTAGTGTTGAGAGTATAATTTTTAGTTAAGTTCATGGGCCAAGTGGTTGTATATTTATGCTTATGTATAATAAAAATGATGTGTACATTATGCTTTTGCATTACCTTCTCTAAGGTTCCCTTGTCTAGTAAATAAAAGGAACACACATTTCAAGTACTGGAAAACTGTTTTCTTAAACTGATTTGCTGTGAAGCTACAAATCAGCTGAAGATGTTTTCACTCATGTAGTTAACTCCAGGGGAGAGTTTGAAAACGTGAGTGCAGTCATACACATTCAGAACAGTGTACAGGTACAAGTTCAATTTATATAGCACCTTTCACAAACCCAAAGATGCTTTCCATCATCATCATCATCATCAAAAAAAAATTTATACTACAGAGAGGAAAAAAGGAAGGTTTTTAACAGGGATTTGAGGGAAGCCAGAGAAGAGCAATTATGAAGAGTGGAAGATAGAGAATTCCAGATTTTGCGTAGCAGCATTGAAAGATCTGCCACCCATTGTAGAAAGTCTAATTGAGGTAACTGTGAGGAGTCCAGCATTAGAAGATCGGAGAGCACGAGAGGGACAGTATAAAGAAATGAGATCAGTAAGGTATGACGGAGCCAGACCATGTGAAGCCTTGAAGGTAAGAAGAAGGATTTTGTACTTTATTCTAGAACTAATAGGAAGCCAATGCAACTGTCGAAGAATAGGAGTGATATGAGCTGTGTGCTTGGTGTAGGTAAGAACCCTGGTTGCTGAGTTTTGTATGTACTGAAGATGATTGATTAGTTTAACTGGAAGGCCACAGAAAAGTGAGTTACAGTAGTCGATGCGAGAGAAGATGAAGGCACTGATCAACATTTTAGCATCATTGTCACTCAGCATAGGGCGTAAGTGTGCAATGTTACGCAGATGGTAAAAAGCAGTTTTAGTTACGAGCTTAATGTGAGACTTGAAAGTAAGAGATGACTCAAGAAGACAGCTGAGGTTCTTAATGAATTGGGCTGAGAGGATTAGAGATTAATCTAAGTTTACTAAATCTAAGTCCAGTGGCGGCACTTTACACCTCTCCAGCAGACGTTTGGCATTGTGCATAGTGATCTTGAAGCTTGCTGGTTCAGTAGAACATGTTCCATCACTTGTGTGATGTATGTGAATATAGTGTTAATGTCCTGCTGCTATAGAGAATGGTCTAATAAACTGGTCTAATAAAGCTCGCTGTTGTTGTTTGTTGTGTAGTCCCGGCGGCGGTGCCAGTGCTGCTGGTGGAGAGCAGGAACACTACGGGCACTTTGTGGATCAGCTGGCAGGGGGCGGAGGGTGAGGTCAGTGGGTACACTCTGACACTCTACAACCCTGATCAATCCCAGCAGGCTGAGCAGAGCCTGAGGGCGGAGAGCAGAGGCCACGCCTTCACTGACCTGGTTCCTGGGCGCCTCTATACTGCTGTCGTCCGCACACAGAGCGGAGATCTCACCAACATGGCAACCACCAAAGGCAGGACAAGTGAGTGCCTGCTATCAGTTATTTATTCAACCTAACAAGAGTCAGTTATTCATACAGTCTAACGAGAAACTGTAGAACAGACTTGGTTTATATCACAATACCTACATTTAGAGTCAGTTATTCATTCAGCCTAACGAGAAACTGTAGAACAGACTCGGTTTATATCACAATACCTACATTTAGAGTCGCTTATTCATTCAGTCTAATGAGAAACTGTAGAACAGACTTGGTTTATATCACAATACCTACATTTAGAGTCAGTTATTCATACAGCCTAACGAGAAACTGTAGAACAGACTTGGTTTATATCACAATACCTACATTTAGAGTCAGTTATTCATTCAGTCTAATGAGAAACTGTAGAACAGACTTGGTTTATATCACAATACCTACATTTAGAGTCAGTTATTCATACAGCCTAACGAGAAACTGTAGAACAGACTTGGTTTATATCACAATACCTACATTTAGAGTCAGTTATTCATTCAGCCTAACGAGAAACTGTAGAACAGACTCGGTTTATATCACAATACCTACATTTAGAATCAGTTATTCATTCAGTCTAATGAGAAACTGTAGAACAGACTCGGTTTATATCACAATACCTACATTTAGAGTCAGTTATTCATTCAGCCTAACGAGAAACTGTAGAACAGACTTGGTTTATATCACAATACCTACATTTAGAGTCGGCTATTCATTCAGCCTAATGAGAAACTGTAGAACAGACTTGGTTTATATCACAATACCTACATTTAGAGTCAGTTATTCATTCAGCCTAACGAGAAACTGTAGAACAGACTCGGTTCATGTCACAATACTTACATTTAGAGTCAGCTTTTCAGTAATTGAGTTGTGTCCTACAGTTTCTCCTTAGGTTCAGTGTTTAGTGTTTATCAGCGTTGAACCCTCTGAAATGTGTTCTTGTCTCTCTACAGACCCAAAGCCACCAATATCTTTCTCCTATAATGGAGTCACCAACACATCTGTGGAGATGACATGGAGCGCTCCAGAAGGGACGGATTATGATGATTTTGACCTGCAGTGGACCCCCAGTGACCAGCTGTCTGTGCTTAACCCGTACCACAGCCGTATGTCTGGCAGCAGGCTGCTCAAGGGCCTGTACCCCGGCCGGCTGTACCACTTCAGCCTGCGCACCATCAGCAGTTCCGGGGGACAGGGGGCCTACAGCCAGCCCATCTACAGGAGCATTCGCACCAGTCAGTGCTGAACTCGTCTGTACACCCTGAATTACACCACACACGATCTGTATAAACCACACCACACACTGTATATATACACCCTAAACTACACCATTCACCATCTGTACTCCCTAAACTACACCACACACTATCTGTACTCCCTAAAATACACCATTCACCATCTATACTCCCTAAACTACCCCACACACCATCTGTACTCCCTAAACTACACCACACACCATCTATACTCCCTAAACTACCCCACACACCATCTATACTCCCTATACTACACCACACTCTATATTCCCTAAGCTACACCACACACCATATATACTCCCTAAACTACACCACACACCATCTGTATTCCCTAAGCTACACCACACACCATCTATACTCCCTAAACTACCCCACATACCATCTGTACTCCCTATACTACACCACGCTCTATACTCCCTAAGCTACACCACACACCATCTATACTCCCTAAAGTACAGCACACACCATCTGTACTTCCTAAACTAGACATCCCACCCATGCCTGTCAACATATGACAGATTATCTATAAAACCTGAACAAAATCACTGTTGAAGGTCAGACTGTTCTTTACTCTGCTCTGTAGTTTTTTCTGTCTCTTTGAATCTCATGTATGTTTTCTCTCTCAGAGCCTCGGAGGATTCAGAGTCTGCACTGTCGGCCTCAGAGCTCCACCGCTATCTCCTGCTCGTGGAGTCGCCCGGAGACAGACTTTGACTCCTACACTGTCGAGTGTTCTCGGCAGGACTCCCCTGCGCTGGTGTATTCTCAGAGAACGGCGCGAAACACCACGCAGTACCACATCACTGAGCTGGAGCCGTACAGACGCTACAGCATCTCCGTCAAAGTCATCTCCGATACCATGACCAGTGAGGCCGCCGAGGACAGTGTAGTCACCATGATCGACCGTGAGTGCTCTGACCTCGTGTGGTCAAAAAGAGAACTGTAGTTGAACCGGTCAGCTACTGAGCATTTGCAGCCAATGTTCTGAGACCGAGAGCTACACTTTGCGTAGTCAAACCAAAAATGTTCACCGTATTTAATCCTTGATCTGTTTTGCTTTTCATTTAATTTACATTATATAATTAGCACCACAATATCTGAGATATTGACACCGTTCTTACTAGAATGTTCAATCTGATCAGGAATGGTGTGCTTGTATACAGCTTTCGATCACATGCATGGCTTCCATTCAATGAATAGGAATCAAATGCAGAATTTTGTAATTGGCAAATGTTTGTGCGCTCCATGTATTTATCACGATAATGCAAGTACTCTAGAAAAATCCAAGCAACCATCTGGGATACCTTAGCAACCACCTTAGATGCCATAGCAATCACCCAGCAACACCCTATCAACCACCAGAGATTGGATAGCAAACATATAGCAGCACCCATAAAACCACATAGGACAACATAGAAACTACTTAGCAACACCCTAGCAACCACCAGAGATACCATAACAACCTCCAAACAACACCTTGGCAATGAAACACCATAGCAACAACTCACCACCTAGCAAACACCTGGGATATCATAGCAACACCCGTGCAATATCTTAGCAACCACCTGGAATACTGTAGCGTCCACCTAGCATCACCCTTGCAACCAAGTGGAATATAATAGCAACCATCTAACAACACCTTAGCAATAACCTGAGACACCATAGCAACTACTTACCAATGACTTAATAACCACCTGGGGTACCATAGCAACCAGTTTAGCAACACTTTAACAACCACCAAAATGCCATAGTAACTGTTTGATAGCCCCCTACCAACTGCCTGGGAACTGCTCACGCTACACAATCACTCTGCATCTTCTTCTAGTTATTTAAATATAATTATACAAATAATTACATATTTTGTTACTTAATAAATTACATGTACTTTTAATTTACACTCTGGATCATCATGTCTGCTCAACTGTTTTAATGGCAGAAAATTACAAACATCTTTCTATAAAACAAGTATTTAAATCATGATCAAATATCTCCTCTTCCACTTATGATCATTAATAATCTGCGTTTTCCACATGGTTCCTGCTCCGGTCTGTGTCAGAATGATTGTGTTTTGAGGTGTGAACAGCAGAGCTGACCTCAGAGGCTGAAAAGGGCTCATATGAAGTCAAACTGAATCTTGTTTTATATTGAAGTGAGATGCCAGGTTGCTGTGTTTCGGTGTTGATGTGTTCTGACAGTAAGCTGTGCTGTTTTTGCAGGACCCCCGCTGCCCCCCCTGTCCACACGAGTCAGCGAGGTGACGGCGCACATCACCAAGTCCACCATTGACTTCCGGTTCAACTGCAGCTGGTTCAGCGACGTAAATGGAGCCGTGAAATTCTTCACCATCGTCGTGGCTGAGTCTGATGGTCTGTGTGCGCTCATCTCAAATCTTCAGATTCAGATTATAATCTCAGAGTTAGACAAACCTGATGACCCTATCCGTAGCCCAGCTGGATTAGAGTCCGATTTCTGTAACTGAAGTGATTGGAGGCAAGATCTGTGTTTTAATCCGGTGCGAATCTGCATTGTGTGCAGTTTTTACAGTAATAATTGTGGAGTGTTTTTAATCCGGTATGAATCTGATGCTTTTACTGGATGTTGTTATTGTTATTCTCAGGTTTGGTTTTGCTGTGTTTGTTTGCAGATAGTAAAGACCTTCAGCCTGAACAGTGCCACCCGCTGCCCTCTTACTGGGACTATAGAAGCAACAGCTCCATAAAGGTGTATCAGACTGGCTATTTTCAAAGTGACTGCGGCGAGGGTCCCGAGAGTGCCACTCAGGGTTTCGACATCGCACTGGGCTCAGGCATGAACATCCTCGGGGGCAGCTGTGACCATCGACACAGTAAAGATGTGACCAGAGATCAGCCTGAGTTCTGCGATGGGCCACTCAAACCCAGGACTACATACAGGTGCTTCACCTGCTGCTTGTTTAACAGAGATTTTTATAGAGTTATAAAATTTATCACAGCAGGAAAAACACAAACATGCAGAACAGTGTTACAAACTCTCTCTCTCTCTCTCTCTCTCTCTCTCTCAGGTTGAGTGTTCGGGCGTTTACGCAGCTGTTTGATGAGAACCGTGTTGAGTTTTCATCTCCTCTCTTTACCGATACCTTCATGTCTCTGCCTTTAATGACACACACAGGTATTGCATGCACACACACACACACACACACACACACACACACACACACACACACACACACACACACACACACACAGACATACACTCCTCACTATGCAGTCAGTCTGTGTGTTATTGTGATGGTGCTGTGTTCCTACAGAGCCTGTTGGGGGTGTTATTGAGGGAGTGAGTGCCGGACTGTTCCTGATTGTTTCGGTTGTGGGGGTCAGTGTGCTGCTGATCTGCAGACAGAAAGCTCATAAAGCGTGAGTAACTCTGACGTTCATGTTAAACAACTGTGGCACCACATGCACTCTGTTACAGGCAGTACGGCAACTAAGAACTGTCCACTCCATAACGCCGCAGACTGAACAGTTATCAGTACGGCAACTAAGAACTGTCCACTCCATAATGCCGCCGACTGAACAGTTATCAGTACGGCAACTAAGAACTGTCCACTCCATAATGCCGCTGACTGAACAGTTATCAGTACGGCAACTAAGAACTGTCCACTCCATAATGCCGGCGACTGGACAGTTATTAGTACGGCAACTAAGAACTGTCCACTCCGTAATGCCGCCGAATGGGCAGTTATCAGTATGGCAACTAAGAACTGTCCACTCCGTAACGCCGCCAAATGTGCAGTTATCAGTACGGCAACTAAGAACTGTCCACTCCGTAATGCCGCTGAATGGGCAGGTATCAGTACGGCAACTAAGAACTGTCCACTCCGTAACGCCGCCGAATGGGCAGTTATCAGTACGGCAACTAAGAATTGTCCACTCTGTAACGCCGCCGAATGGGCAGTTATCAGTACACAGAATAAAAACTCTCTCCCACTCTGCATGTGTGGAAACTGAACATTCAGTTCTATCAAGTTAATCTCAGAGCATACTGTGCTCTGACTGGGTGTCACACCACACTGGACACAGTGCTCAGACCACAGCGTGAGTTGCTGATCTTTTATTTTTCATTACAGTCCTACACTGTGTTCCTCCTCTGTTCCTCTGTCTCTGTACTGATTCACTGCAGTGTTTGTCTCAAAGCCCCCACTCACCAAACACTGTCAAAAATTTGAAACTGCTGTTTTTAATGAAGATACACACACCTGCGCTCTACAACTCCGAGCACTGGTCAGGTTCTCTGCGCATGACAGCACCACTTAAATGACTATATGGAGACCACAGAAGCCTCAGTAGATCACTTTTAACTTTCTCTGTGTCAGCTTTAAACAGTCACAGAGAAAAGCAGCAACTTTTTTTTTCACAAAAGTAAACCTTTAAAATTGATTTAGGTTAATCTCAAAGCATTTAGCAGCTTTTAATACAGCTATCTTTGTGTGTTTGCTAACGTTTCTGTGTCCCATGTTTTTGTTTTGGCGCAGCCTCTTTCTGAAAAATCGCCATGTCTCTGATTGGTTATTTTGCCTTGCAGTTAAACTTTCCTGTGATAATAGGCGGTTCATGGCAATTTGTGTTTGTGATTGTATTTGTGATTGTGTTTGTGTTTGTGTGTGTGATTGTATTTGTGTTTGTGTGTGTGATTGTGTTTGTATTTGCATTTGTGTTTGTATTTGTATTTGTGATTGTGTTTGTTATTGTATCTGTGATTCTGATTGTGTTTGTGTTTGTATTGGTGTTTGTGATTGTGTTTGTATTTGTGTTTGTGATTGTCATTGTCATTGTGTTTGTGTTTGTACTCTCATTCAGTCCCCACACAATGTTACAGTTATGAGGTGAATCTGTTTATCAGTCATTTCTGTAGCTACTCTTGTTGACCTGTTAAGGGTCAGGAATGTCTAGTCATTGTGTTTTTTGTGTGTTGTGTTTCAGTGTGCAGGAGCCTGTGGTGCGGATGAGTGTGAGGAGAGAGAGATCAAACCATACAGGCCCGCACTCTGCCATCAGGGGGTACAGCTGTTTATAACATTGTATCTGTGATGTTTGTGAAACATTAATATTAGAGAGGTTTTGTATTATTTCAGTTATGAGCTGCGACACAGTGGTGAAAACTAAAAGTAGTAGAAATACACACCATTATTCTGAATTTCTCATTTAATTTGTAATTTGGTTTTTCAGGAATCGGCGAATCTCCAGGTATGTGTGCACTTTCATGCCTTCACTCTGTAAGTTAAGCCTCCTCTGTGACTAAATTACAGCATCAGTGGTGAAAAACAGGACCAGGGTTAATCTGCAAATGAAAAATGGCCTTTATAATCCACCTTTCTGTTACAGAATCATTACTGTTGTCTTTACCATTTAGATCTTCTCTCATTTTATTTTCAGCCCAATCAAACTCCTGCAGTTTGAGGTGCATCTTACTAAACTACAGGCCGACTCCAACTACCTGCTCTCACAGGAGTATGAGGTAGTTATGAACCTATAATGTACTTTCACTATAATGAAACAGTGAAAGGAGTCTTGAATCAACACTGACCCACTGACTGTATTTATTGACAGTCCATATTCACAGCTGACCATATTCCCTACTGACCACATACGCTGCTGAGCATATTCACCACAGACCGTATTCACTGACAGACCATAGCTGTATTCACTGCTGACTGTGTTCACCACTGACTGTATTCACTGTTGACTGTATTTATTGCTGAACGTATTCATCGCTGACTGTATTCACCGCTGATTGTATTCAACACTGTATGTATTCACTGCTGACTATGTATACAGTCAGCTGTATTCACTGCTGACTGTATTCACCACAGACTGCATTCACTGACTGTATTTACTACTGACTGTATTCACTGCTGACTGTATTCACCGCTGACTGTATTCATTGCTGACTGTATTCATTAATAGCTGTATTCATCGCTGCCTGTATTCACTGCTGACTGTATTCACCACAGACTGCATTCACTGACTGTATTTACTACTGACCATATTCGCCACTGACTGTATTCACTGCTGACTGTATTCACCACTGACTGTATGCACTACTGAGTGTATACACCACTGATTGTATTCAGCCTTGTATGTATTCACTGCTGACTGTATTCACCACTGACTGTTTTCATTGCAGTCTGTATTCATCACTGATTATATTCATTGCTGACTGTATAAACCGCTGACCATATTCATTACTCATTGTATTCACCGCCGACTGTATTAATTGGTGACTACTTACCGCTGACTGTATTCACCACTGACTGTATACACCACTGAGTGTATACACCACTGATTGTATTCAGCCCTGTATGTATTCACTGCTGACTGTATTCACCACTGATTGTATTCATTGCTGACTGTATTCATCACTGATTGTATTCATTGCTGACCATATTCTCTTCTGTTTTGTGTTTGCAGGACCTGAAGGACGTTGGGCGTAACCAGCCACTGGACACAGCATTATTGCCGGAGAACCGCGGGAAAAATCGCTACAATAACATCCTGCCCTGTGAGACTGTTTACTGTGAACAGGTCCAACTTTATGTCCTGCTGTCTGACTAAGACACACAGCTTCTCATGACCTCCTGTTTCCTTGGTTTTATTTCAGATGATTCAACCCGAGTGAAGCTGTCCTATGTGGATGATGACCCCTGTTCAGATTATATCAATGCCAGCTACATTCCTGTAAGGCGGTTCGTCTGCTTGTGAATCTTAATTTAGAAGAAAAAATCTCATTTACACAGTTTTCAAATAGCGTTGAGCTGCTGAGCAAATCTGTTAGAGACCACTGACTCTGTGTTTATGAAAACAGACAGAGGTCAGGTTTGATGATATTTATCTGTAGATCAGCTTTCACATGGCTACACACACCTACATTACCTGGTTATGATGACTGACAGGAACCTACACAACCATTTATAAAAGCTCATTCCAGTCCGAGTCATCTCAGAATTGAATACTACATATATTCACTATATTTAATGTAGTTTCATTTACCAACACACCATTTTTGTAGTGCATTTGGGAAGTTTTTTGCTGTAATGTCTGGGGATCAGCTGGTCAGTGTTGCTGTGCTGGATTGTTTTAAAGGGGAACAACTTCAGGAGGGAGTATATTGCCACCCAGGGGCCGCTGCCCGGCACCAAGGACGATTTCTGGAAGATGGTCTGGGAGCAGAACGTCCACAACGTGGTCATGGTGACACAGTGCGTGGAGAAAGGGAGGGTACGTGGACGGACGAGTCTTTCGTGATGTTCAGGTGACCACTAGACCAAACCCCACTGACCTCTCTATGTATGTGTGTCCTGCAGGTGAAGTGTGATCACTACTGGCCATTTGATCAGGACTCGCTGTACTACGGAGATCTCATCGTCCAAATGCTGTCTGAGTCTGTTCTCCCAGAGTGGACCATCCGGGAATTCAAAATCTGCAGCGTGTGTACAATAACATCAACAACAACAACAACAACAATAATAATAATAATAATAATAGTAATAATAATTATAATAATAATAATGATGATAAAACTTCAGTGGTAGAATTAATATCCAGTGATATAATTACATTAAAATGATATCCTCAAAAAGATAGGAAGAGTATAAATAACAGCCAAAAATTTGGGACAGTTTTGGGACCCCCACCGTCAGATAAGACCACCAGGTTAGAACCCCCCAGGTGGTTTGCGTTTGAGACCCCTGCTTTAGACCTTCTTCTGTGTTTCTTCTGCAGGAAGAGCAGCTGAACTTCTCCAGAATCGTGCGTCAGTTTCACTACACGGTGTGGCCAGACCACGGGGTCCCGGAGACCACCCAGTCTCTGATCCAGTTTGTGCGGACTGTACGCGATTACATCAACAGGACCCCCGGCTCCGGACCCACTGTGGTCCACTGCAGGTCAGTGTGGGGTCTTTATAGATTGATTAAATGAGTTATCGAGGGGACTGTTCTGATGATTAATCTTTTTCATTTCAAGCCAAACTGATGATTGAATAAACTGATGAAAATACAGTTTACAGGACCTTCCAACAATCCCTTTCTTAGAAAAACATATAAAGACATTTTTAAGTACTTTAAATAAAAAATAATGCAGCAAATCTGCATAAATGTGTGTCCAGCTGGTAGGCTCCACCTGGTACTGTGATGTGGACAGTACACTGTACTATCAAGGTCTCTGCAGCTATTAGCAAATTCCATTTTAATGCATTTTATATCATTTTAATGCCACTTTGATCATTTGTTTTAGATCATTGATCTTCAATGTTGCTTTGAGCCACTAAATTCATAAACGTCTCACAGCTGCACATAATATTATCATACTAGATCAACATTTACTGCAGAAACCCTCCCCTTTATAAACCCTTTATAAGTAATCTGAGTTCATCGGCGTAATGTTGCTGATTTACAGTGATTAGAGCTGGACTATTCAGCTTGTTTTTGGCTAAATGTAGGTTATCCCTGAAGGACAAACTGCTGAATACAGTACAGTTTGAGGTTTTTAGCTCACTTCAGTGAGCTTTGAATATCTGCTGTTGATTACTATTGAAGCTCCAGAGCCCAAAAAATGGTACTCGGGACAGTAATTATCTATCTAACGTATCAGTGTTGGAGCAAAGCTCGAACTGATTCTTGTTTCCTCCGCCTCAGGGTTCAGTTCTGTTCCAGTTCTGCTTAAACACTGACATCCGAAGCATTTGAAACGTGTAACAGATGTGAGGAACATTCTTCACTCTGTATGTTACAGTTTTACAGTGAATCCTCCAGTAAAGTCTAACTGAATATTGTTGGAGGAGCCTGTCTACCCTGTTAGCCTGTCTGCTGAGATGTTCAGCCTCAACCTAGTTCAATAAAACTTTTACTTCATATACACACAATGTGTAACCATAAACATTTAATTTGACCTCATTCATAATAACTGTATCTACAGACGTATGTGTGTTCATGAGATCCTGCTGGTGTGGATTTCCTCTCTTTCAATAAAGTTTACAAAAGTGACTTGATTGCTAACACTTTATTGTTCAAATGCTAAATAATAACAGTCACAATAATAACAATCACAGTCTTTTCACTGAGAATGTACATTTTAAGGTCAGCTGGCTGGGAGTGAGTTAAATCATACACACCTAAAACAAAAAGGTGAATCACTGAATTTATAGTGGTCGTTCATTATTTATATGTCTGCTTTTAGACTTAAGATGGTATGTGTGGCCATAACATTTCTCTGTTGTGTGTGTTTTCGGGAACCTGGTCACTCAGACACGTAAGGACCCTGTATTTTCATTGGTTAAAGTTAAAGCTTGCCAGTTATTGGGTTTGCGCAGTGATTGGGTTTGCGCAGTGATTGGGTTTGCGCAGTGATTGGGTGTGCATTGAAATTGAAATGCAGTGTGTAGATGTGACGGGCAGCGAGGTAGCGGACGCATGTGCGGAGGTAAGCGACTTTTATGGAGGGCAAATCCAAAATCAGGGTCATAACGGTCCAGGGTCAAAGAGCCGATACGTACAGATCGTGGGGTAGACATGACAAACCAGAAACAAACAACAACAGATATTCAAACAAAGCAAACATCCAACAGAGCAAGGACAAAGACCGATATAAAGACCAGCAAAGACAAAGTGCAAACACAAGGCTTAAGTAACAAAGGGTAATGAGGGACAGGTGAACACAATCAGGGGCCGAGTAACCAAACAGGGGGCAGGACTTAAACCAAAACAAAAAGGCACATGGAGTGGGAGGAGCCAATCGTGACAGTAAACATTGGAGATGCCTTGTATACACTGAAGACGCAGTGCGTGAACATTGAGGATGCAGTGCATGAACGCTGAAGATGCAGTGCGTGAACATTGAGGATGCAGTGCATGAACGCTGAAGATGCAGTGCATGAACGCTGAAGATGCAGTGCGTGAACATTGAGGATGCAGTGCGTGAACATTGAGGATGCAGTGCATGAACGCTGAAGATGCAGTGCGTGAACATTGAGGATGCAGTGCATGAACGCTGAAGATGCAGTGCGTGAACATTGAGGATGCAGTGCATGAACGCTGAAGATGCAGTGCATGAACGCTGAAGATGCAGTGCGTGAACATTGAGGATGCAGTGCATGAACGCTGAAGATGCAGTGCGTGAACATTGAGGATGCAGTGCATGAACGCTGAAGATGCAGTGCATGAACGCTGAAGATGCAGTGCGTGAACATTGAGGATGCAGTGCATGAACGCTGAAGATGCCGTGCGTGAACATTGAGGATGCAGTGCACTCTGTGTTCTTGTTGTCCATAACAATAGCAGTTATTTTTTCATTGTATTTTAATGAAGTTGTTTGTTTAAAGATGTGGATCTTCTAAAAGCTGAAGGAGTTTGTTTATCTCAGTGAAAACGCTCTGTGTTTTCTGTCCCGCAGTGCTGGAGTGGGCCGTACTGGAACCTTTATCACGCTGGACCGGGTCCTTCAACAGCTGGACACTAAAGATACGGTGGACATTTACGGAGCTGTGTTTGACATGCGGCTTCATCGCTCTCATATGGTTCAGACAGAGGTGAGATCTGACCCCTCAACCCTGACCCTCCAAAAATACAGAATTTGGTTCTATCCAAAATGGCCCTCTGATCACTAAACCCTACACTCATAAATCTGGATCACAGTGTAGAACCGTAATACAGGGTTTGGGACGCTCCGTCATGCAGGTCGGCGCATTACTGTATGTTATCATTACTTATGAATCAACATAAACTCTGTAGATGTCCTGTAGTCGGTCCACTATAACCGCTGAGTCTGACCACAACATCAGAATATCACACCTGTAAAGGTGTGCAGAGATTCAGAGAAACTGCTTGAATCCTCACACCAAACAATGCAGTGCATTGTGGGTATCTCATATCCACTCGGGTACATCGGTTGTACACTGTTTTGTGTCCGAAGATACAGTGAAGAACATCCAGCGCTCTCACGATCCTGCAATGCACAGCGATAGGTAGACTGCAAACTAGGCACACTAGCATTATACCCATAATGCACTATGAATAGTGGTTATTGTCATTCATTATAATGGTGTTCTAGATAGTGCCTGATGTAGGGAATAGTGATTAGGAGAACGTGTTGTTTATTGTATGTAATAAAGCTGAGGTTCTTTATCTGCCTGTTTGTTTATGTCTGTGTTCTAGAGTCAGTATACTTACCTGCACCAGTGTGTTCGAGATGTGCTTCGTGCGCGGAAGTTGCGTAACGAGCAGGAGAACCCTCTGTATCCCCTC
This sequence comes from Pygocentrus nattereri, assembly GCF_015220715.1. NCBI lineage: Eukaryota > Metazoa > Chordata > Actinopteri > Characiformes > Serrasalmidae > Pygocentrus > Pygocentrus nattereri. The sequence goes on from NC_051218.1 coordinate 8,177,848, forward strand.
TACGAGAACGTGTCTTCAGATTACCACAGAGGTCAGCACGTCCTCTGTTACGGTCAGTCATGAGCAGCTCTCAGTCAGGTGGGCAGGATTAGTGAGAACAAAGCACAGCTGACACTGAAGCACCGGCCGAAACATCTGACCTTCAAGCTGGGAATTCTCAGGAGGACATTCAGTAGCAGCAGTCACTCTCTCTCTTACTCTCTCTCTTACTCTCTCTCGCACTGTCACTCTCTCTCTCTCTCTCACTCTCTTTCTCACTCTCACTCTCTCGCTCTCTCTCTCAATCTCTTTCTATCTCTCTCTCTGTCTCTCTCTCATTCTCGCTCTCTCTGTCTCTCTCACTCTCGCACTTTTTCTCTCTCTCGCTCTCTTTCTCACTGTCACTCTCTCTCTCTCTCTCTCTCTCTCTTTCTCACTCTCACTCTCTCACTCTCTCTCTCAATTTCTTTCTATATCTCTCTCTGTCTCTCTCTCATTCTCGCTCTCTCTGTCTCTCTCACTCTCGCACTTTTTCTCTCTCTCTCTCTTGCTCTCTTTCTCACTCACTCTCACTCTCTTGCTCTCTCAGTCTCTTTCTATCTCTCTGTCTCTCTCTCTCATTCTCGCTCTTTCTCTCTCTCTCTCTCTCTCTCTCTCTCTCTCTCTCTCTCTGCCTCTCTCTCTCTCTCTCTCTCTCTCCTTCATTTGTATTGACTTAGCTGCTATTTTCTTGGTCACATACATAATCAGAGCTGTTGGCGCTGTTGTCATCACTGAGCAGGTGGGCACAGTGGTGGTCCTGCCCTGTTATATTGGGGTTCAGTGGAGATGGTTATGTTATTGTGTGCAGCCAAATTCAATCATTAATCATCTGCAGTGAGAGAATGATCCACCACCCAAATACTACCTGCTCTGTGAGGGTCCATGGGGGTCCTGACCACTGAAGAACAGGGTAGCAAAGTAAGCAGAGAAACAGATGGACTACAGTCTGTAACTGTGGCACTATACGGTCAGTGGAGCTGATACAGTGGTCAGTGTGTGCTGACAGTGTCTCTTGTGGTGCTGTGAGGTTTCTGTGCTGTAGAGTGGCTTTAGTTCAGTGTTAGTTCAGTTAAATGAGTCCCTTTATTAGCCAAAAGCTGCTCTGTCTGCTGTTACTGCAAATGCTTGTTTGGAGCAGCTTAATTCAGTCTCAGTGAAGTTGAATGTCCACATGATGACCTTTCAGACTGTATGTATGTGTTTATTCCATGTGCAGACGCTGTGTACAGCCGCCGTTAGAGATGCATGGAATGAAGGATGAAGATGTCCACCATATCCCTGTGGAGTTTTATTTTTATAAAGTATTTATAAGTGCTTTATAAATGTTTTTCAGCTGTGTATAATGTGTAATATATATATATATATATATATATATATATATATATATATATATATATATTAGCATAAATGCAATATAATATGTAAATATGCCACTTCATCCAGAAATCCTCTTTATTTTTTACATAAGCTACTGTACAAGACCGTTTGAATGTTGTGCGCTGTGTCTCATATGAAACACTGGAATGTTTTTATTTTGTATTATTTTTCAGTTGATTTTTATATAATAATATATAATGATGCATCTTCTCCACAGTAACCTTCTCCGTTAGTAACACCGTAATAAAACAGTAGCTACAATAAACCACTTAAAAGTCTTATAAGATCGTAATATAAAGTGATTATACGGAGTTAATTTGCACATGCGATCACAGGTTGTATCAGTAATTTACTAATATAATGTACATAATCAAATATGAAAGTATATCAGATTCTTTAAAGATCGTATAGAACTTTATGCCTTAATAATTCATTGTACAATAACAGTATAAACGGTGTATGAATTGAACAGTGATGCTTTGTTGTTTTGTGTCTGAACTGCATTTAAAGTGAAACAGTGAAAGTGCTGAATGTTGATCTGTAAAGGGGAATTCCACCCATTTTCCAGTTTGGTGTGAAAGGGTTCAGATGTCTTCATAGTGGTGGTGATAGGAACCAGGGGTCGCCATGAGTACAACACAGATTTATTTATTTATATTACATTTTATTTACCATCCAGAACCTACACAAGTCGTCTGAGTTTATATGGAATGTTGATGATGGAAAATAGTGGAAAATCTGGAATAATACATTTTCTTTGGGAACTATTTTGCGTCACAGCGCCCTGCATGTCTCCCTCCACCATGAATGGAGTTTAAGCTCTCTAAACTATCATAAAACAGCGTCTCAGTCATCAGGCAGTGAAATCAGAACTGTTTCATGTAGTAACTTTCTGTGAGGAGCTTTTAGAGGGGGACGTCTGGTTCCTATCACCACCACTGTGAACAGTTCTGACTCTGTAAGTATATCTAGAACAGAGCGTTTCACACCAAACAGCTATTTTAATATGAATTTTAAAAATCATTGGAGTTGCCCTTTAAGATGAGAATATTTCCATTTCTATGTATATGATGAACTATTGGAGTCATAGTGAAATGGTTTAAAGGTCCATAAATGGTCAGACTAATTATCGTCACCTGAAGTGCAGTTTTAGTGTAGAGTTTTTGCTGTTGGTCACTGAGAGACTCTTGATTCTGAGAGACTCTCGATTCTTATATGGATTAAATTCCCTGAAATTAAAGCGAAACTCTACTCTCTGCATCTCAAAACTGTAATATTCTGCAGAAATAGTTTAAAAGAGATAAACTTCAGCCGGGAGTGACAGACTGAGCCTAACCCAGACTCGGTTTTCCTGGTGAGGCTCTTAGATGAGACTCTTAACTCATCATGGTCACCAGGGGGTGCTGCTCTGCTGGCCACACTGACATATGACACATTTCCCTCATATAAATAAGTACGTTCAGCCCAATGATGTCATGATTGCCCCGTAACGTCATGTCAGCCAGAAATGTAGCCAGATTTTACACTGAACTCACTTAGAAATGTAATAAAGTCTAATACTGTAATAACTCAAAATAATAAATAAGATTTCATGATACTTTGACATTTTTTTACAGCACACAGTGTTTTCTGCTCAGGTTTGACTGATTTACTGATTTTCTATCATAAACATCATTACTTTGCTCTGTTTTTGAGGCCGTGTGAGTTCAGCAGGTTTACAGTAGAACGTAAAGGGTCGAGACTCTCCGTCCAGGCTGGGCTGCTCAGCTCTGAGGTTCTGCAGGAGAACTTTAATAACAGCTCACATTCAAATAACACATTCACTTACAAATATATTGCACTTTCAATACTGTAAATAAACTATCAGTGAAAGTATTGTTACCTTATGAGTTAAGACACATTTCTAAGATGACTGCATTCTTGGGACGTTATTACAGGATCTCTTTAACCTCATTTCAAATCCAGAGACTCGTCAATAAACACGATGGGTATCCTGTCCCTGCGGCGCTGCAGGATCACGGGGTTACTCTGAAGAAGCTGTATGTTAATGTTCATGAAGGACATTTGATCTTCAGATATTTCACTAAAATGATTTTATAATAAATACTTTATTCCAGCCGAAGTTATTTGTTGTTATTCTCGGTTTCAGCTGCTGTGGATTCATCTGCGCTGTGTCTCAGAAGAAACAAAGATATTTTTAACATTTTTTAATATGATTTTGTACATATGTGCCAAAAGCTAGAGAACACAGTTATAATTATATCTAGAACAGACGTGACTGTGGTTTTATGTGATTTGTCTGTGAATATGGAAGGAACATTAATGACTGAAGGTCTGGATGTTCTGCTGGTCATCACTGACCGCAGCTGTGTTTGGTGGAGCATTGTGGGGCTTTTAACTAAGTTCTGTACATTGTGAGAGAGCAAGTGATCACTTTTGACCACTAGGTGTCCCCGGCGGCGCGTCCTGTGGAGCATCGCTGCTGTCGATGGTCAGTTCCCAGAGCTTCAGTCCAGCTGGAGCTCATTAAAGCCCTGAGCAGCCGCGCTGTGAGAAAGCGGCTCAGCGAAGCTCTGGAGACTCACTAACATTAACACTGAGGAGAAGCTGCACATCAGAGTTCAGAGGAGCTTCCATCACAGAGACGGTGGAGAGTCAGAGACACGGCTGACCCCTTTCCTCCCTCCCTCTCTCCCTCCCTCTCTCCCTCCCTCCATCCCTCTCTCTCGCCTTCTCTTTCTCTCCCCCCTCCCTCTCTCCATCCCTCTCTCTCCATCCCTCCCTCTCCCTCCCTCTCTCCATCCCTCTCTCTCCCTCCCTCTCTCCATCCCTCTCTCTCCCTCCCTCCATCCCTCTCTCTCCTTCTCTTTCTCTCCCCCTCCCTCTCTACTTCCCTCCATCCCTCTCCCTCCCTCTCTCTCCCCCCTCCCTCTCTCCATCCCTCTCTCTCCCTCCCCTTTCTCCCTCTCTCCCTCTCTCTTTCTCTCACCCCTCCCTCCCTCTCTCCCTCTCTCCATCCCTTTCTCTCCCTCCCTCTCTCCCTCCCTCCCTCCATCCATCCCTTCCTTTCTCTCCCTCTCTCCCTCCCTCTCTCCCCCTCTCCATCCCTTTCTCTCCCTCCATCCCTCTCTCCCTCCCTCCATCCCTCCCTTTCTCTCCCTCCCTCTCCCTCCCTCTCCCCTTCTTTCTCTCCCCCCTCCCTCTCTCCCTCCCTCTCCCTCTCTCTCCTTCTCTTTCTCTCCTCCTCCATCCCTC